>NC_053023.1:111876156-112007346 GCF_003073215.2 Triticum urartu | reverse complement strand
CAAGCTTGAGCTTCTTGTCCACCGGGGTTTGGATGCAGGTTTGGAGTCCGGTCAGTTCTCCTTTTTTACCCCAAGTCAGGCCTGTCTCCTTCCAGGAGGTGAGCCGCGTAGGGGGGCCGGACCGAAACTCAGGAGGTGCGACCCATTCAGCGTCGCGCGGCTCGGTGACGTAAAACCACCATGATTGCCACCCCTTCAGGGTCTCCACAAAGGAGCCCTCAAGCCACAGGATGTTGGCCATCTTGCCCACCATGGCGCCGCCGCACTCCGCCTGGCTGCTGCGCACCACCTTCGGCTTGACGTTGAAAGTCTTGAGCCATAGGCCGAAATGGGGGCGGATGCGGAGGAAGGCCTCGCACACAACGATAAACGCCGAGATGCTGAGGACGAAGTTCGGGGCTAGATCGTGGAAATCCAGGTCGTAGTAGAACATGAGCCCCCGGACAAATGGATGCAGAGGGAAGCTCAGTCCGCGGAGGAAATGGGGGAGGAATACCACCCTCTCATGGGGCCTATGGGTGGGGATGAGCTGCCCCTTTTCAGGAAGCCGGTGCGTGATGTCGCTAGACAGGTATCCGGCCTTCCTCAGCTTTTTGATGTGTCCCTCCATGATGGAGGAGACCATCCACTTGCCTCCCACTCCGGACATGGCTGGAGAAGGTTGAGGTGGGGAGTGCAGACTTGGGCGCTGGAGCTCGAGTGCGCGAGAATGGATAGGCAAAGGAGGAAGAAGGCGTAGGTGAAAAGGTGGATCCTTATCCCCTTATATGGGTGGACGCAACTGCGTGTCCCCACCAGCCTGGTAAAACTCGCTTATCTCCAAGCGCCGTAATCAAGGGCGTGGTTGGGTTACCCACGCCCGTATTGATGAGGATCCTGGAATAAGGGGACACGATCTCTGCTTTGACAAGACGCGCCAAGGAAACCGCCTCGCATGACGCGATGAGGTGGGATAATGAAACAACTCGGATAAAGGCTTGGCCGTGGTGTGTCACACTACGGAACACGTCAGCAGACTAGATTTGTGTAAATATTATTCTCTCTGTGGCAACATGTGGAAAACTTATTTTGCAGAGCCGGACACTATCTTTGTGTTTAAAATCTTCTATGAAGTACTTGAAGGAGGAACCCGCCTTGCAATGTCGAAGACAATTTGCGCGCCGGACTCGTCGTCATTGAAGCCTGGTTCAGGGGCTACTGAGGGAGTCCTAGATTAGGGGGTGTCCGGATAGCTGGACTATACCTTTGGCTGGACTCCTGGACTATGAAGATACAAGATTGAAGACTTTGTCCCGTGTCCGGAAGGGACTTTCCTTGGCGTGGAAGGCAAGCTTGGCGATACGGATATTCAGATCTCCTACCATTGTAACCGACTCTATGTAACCCTAACCCTCTCCGGTGTCTATATAAACCAGAGGGTTTTAGTCCGTAGGACAACATACACATCAACAATCATACCATAGGCTAGCTTCTAGGGTTTAGCCTCTCGGATCTCGTGGTAGATCTACTCTTGTACTACCCATATCATCAATATTAATCAAGCAGGATGTAGGGTTTTACCTCCATCGAGAGGGCCCAAACCTGGGTAAAACTTCGTGTCCCTTGCCTCCCGTTACCATCCGGCCTAGACGCACAGTTCGGGACCCCCTACCCGAGATCCGCCGGTTTTGACACCGACACTAACCCTCTCCGGTGTCTATATAAACCGAAGTGTTTTAGTCCGTAGGACAACAATCACAACATACAATCATACCATAGGCTAGCTTCTAGGGTTTAGCCTCTTTGATCTCGTGGTAGATCTACTCTTGTACTACCCATATCATCAATATTAATCAAGCAGGACGTAGGGTTTTACCTCCATCAAGAGGGCCCGAACCTGGGTAAAACATCGTGTCCCCTGCCTCCTGTTACCATCCGGCCTAGACGCACAGTTCGGGACCCCCTACCCGAGATCAGCCGGTTTTGACACCGACATTGGTGCTTTCATTGAGAGTTCCTCTGTGTCGTCGCCGTTAGGCTTGATGGCTCCTACTATCATCGATAGCGATGCGGTCCAGGGTGAGACTTTTCTCCCCGGACAGATCTTCGTATTCGGCGGCTTTGCACTGTGGGCTAATTCGCTTGGCCATATGGAGCAGATTGAAAGCTATGCCCCTGGACATCAGGTCAGATTTGGAAGTTTGAATTACACGGCCAATATCCGTGGGGACTTGATCTTCGACGGATTCGAGCCACAGCCAGGGGCGTCGCACTTTCGCAATGGGTATGACCTAGCTCTGCCACCGGACGATACTCCAGAGGCCGCGCCCGCATCAGCTCTGACCCTTAGCTCGGAGCCAACTGCGCCAATCGAGGACGGGTGGCTAGACACCGCCTCAGGGGCTGCAGTCTCGACAGCGATCGAGCCAAACACCAGCATAATCCTCTGCACAGCCCGTGACTCCAAGGTGCCGGACTCTCTTCCGGACCCTGAACCATCCTCGCCCCTACCAATCGAATCCGATTGGGCGCCGATCATGGAGTTCAGTGTCGCAGATATCTTTCAGCACTCGCCCTTCGGCGACATTCTGAATTCACTAAGGTCTCTCTCTTTGTCAGGAGAGCCCTGGCCGGATTATGGCCAACGGGATTGGGATGCGGACGACGAAGAAATTCGACGCCCACCCACCACCCACTTTGTAGCCACTGTCGATGATTTAACCGACATGCCCGACTTCGACTCCGAAGACATCGACGGTATGGACGACGATGTAGGAGACGAACATGAACCAGCACCTACAGGGCACTGGACAGCCACCTCGTCGTATGACATATAAATGGTGGATACACCCAATGAAGGCAATGGTGACGAGATAATGGAGGATGAACCCTCCAAGAAGGAACCCAAGCGCCGACGTCAGCGGCGCCGCTCTAAGTCCCGCCAAAGCAAAATTGGTGATACCAGCACAGGAGATAATAACACTTCGGATAGCGCCGAAGACAACAACAATCCCCTCCAGCAAGATTTAGAGCAGGAGGATGAAGGAGCCAGCTCTCCTGAGAGAGCGGCTGGCGGAGAGGAGGAGGATGACAATTACATGCCCCACTCCGAAGACAACGCAAGCCTCGGCGATGAAGAATTTGCCGTTCCAGAGGATCCCCTCAAACAAGAGCGCTTCAAGCGCAGGCTTATGGCCACGGCAAATAGCCTGAAGAAAAAGCAGCAGCAACTTCAAGCTCATCAAGATCTGCTAGCTGAAAAATGGACAGAAGTCCTCGCGGTCGAACAATATAAACTCGAGCGTCCATCCAGGAGTTATCCAAGGCGCAGTTTACTTCCCCGACTGGAGGAAGAAGCGTATGCAATGGCTGATCAGCCACCCCGTGGCCGCGATAGAGAGGCATTCCAGCCAAAAGCTCAGCCTCCACCCCAACGCAATTCAAATAAAAAGGCATGGGGAGATACGCCAAACCTGCGAGACATATTGGAGGACAAAGCAAAGCATTCAAGATCGATCTACGGATCACGAGGGCGCACCACTCTACGAGACGATAAACGTCACGCCGGATACAGTAAAAGCAAATCCGGCCGGGCTGAACACAGCGGGCATGACCCATTCGAGCTGCGTCGCGATATAGCCCAATACAGAGGCGCCGCACACCCCTTATGCTTCACAGACGAAGTAATGGAACATCAATTCCCAGAGGGTTTCAAACCTGTAAACATTGAATCATACGACGGCACTACAGACCCCGCGGTATGGATTGAGGACTTCCTCCTCCACATCCACATGGCCCGCGGTGATGACTTACATGCCATCAAGTACCTCCCACTAAAACTCAAAGGACTAGCACGGCATTGGCTTAATAGCTTGCCAGCGGACTCCATTAGCTATTGGGAAGATCTGGAAGCCGCATTCCTCGACAACTTTCAGGGCACTTATGTGCGACCACCAGATGTCGATGACTTGAGCCACATAATTCAGCAGCCAGAAGACTCGGCCACGCAATTCTGGACTCGGTTCCTTACAAACAAAAATCAAATTGTCGACTGTCCGGATGCGGAGGCCTTAGCGGCTTTCAAGCACAACATCTGAGATGAGTGGCTAGCCCGGCACCTTGGTCAGGAAAAGCCGAAATCTATGGCAGCCCTCACGACGCTCATGACCCGCTTTTGTGCGGGCGAAGACAGCTGGTTGGCTCGCAGTAATAACATATCAAAGAACCATGGTACCTCAGATACCAAGGACGGCAATAGCAGGTCACGTCGCAACAAGCATAAGCGCCGCATTAACGGCAAAAGTACCGAGGATATGGCAGTCAATGCCGGATTCAAAGGCTCTAAACCCGGTCAGTGGAAAAAGCCATTCAAACAAAGTATGCCGGGTCCGTCCAGCTTGGACCGTATACTCGATCGCTCGTGTCAAATACACGGCACCCTAGACAAGCCAGCCAATCACACCAACAGGGATTGTTGGGTGTTCAAGCAGGCCAGCAAGTTAATTGTCGAAAACAAGGACAAGGGGCCGCATAGCGATGATGAGGAAGAACCCCGGCAGCCGCACACTGGAGGACCGAAGAGGTTTCCCCTACAAGTGCGGACGGCAAACATGATATACGCAACCCACATCCCCAAGAGGGAGTGGAAGCGTGCGCTCAGGGACGTATATGCGTTGGAGCCAGTCGCCCCAAAGTTCAACCCTTGGTCCTCCTGTCCGATCACCTTCGATCGCAGGGACCACCCCACTAGAATCCGTCACGGGGGATTCGCTGCACTGGTCCTAGACCCAATCATCGACGGATTTCACCTCACTCGAGTCCTTATGGACGGTAGTAGCCTGAACCTGCTTTATTAGGACACAGTGCGCAAAATGGGTATAGACCCCTCAAGGATCAAACCCACAAAAATGACCTTTAAGGGCGTCATTCCAGGCATAGAGACCCACTGCACAGGCTCAATTACACTGGAAGTGGTCTTCGGATCTCCGGATAACTTCCGAAGTGAAGAGTTAATCTTCGACATAGTCCCGTTCCGCAGTGGTTATCACGCGCTGCTCGGATGAACCGCATTTGCTAGATTCAATGTGGTACCACATTATGCATACCTCAAGCTCAAGATGCCAGGACCTCGCGGAGTTATTATAGTCAATGGAAACACAGAGCACTCTCTCCGAACAGAGGAGCACACCGTGGCCCTTGCAGTAGAAGCGCAAAGCAGCCTCTCAAGGCAATCTACCAGTTCGGCGTTTCAAAGCACGGACACCTTCAAGCGCGCTCGGGGCAATCGGCAAACAGACCGCCTGGCGCGATCTGAGCTCGCGTAGCAATACGGCGGCCACCCCAACACCAGCCCAACGGCGATATTCATGTCGTGCGTACATAATTACGCATTAAAAATACCATAGGCACAGGTGGGGAGGGGGGCACAACTGTGGCACGCCCCAAAACGCGGCCTAAACCGCAGTAGGGGCTTCCCGTTTGGTTATTTTTCTTCTTCTTTCAGGACTTTAATCTCTGGAAACACTTTCCGGCCGCTCCACTGCCGAACACATGATACAGCAACCAAGGAGGCAGACAACTACGGAATTCCCAGGTGGATTACAGATTTCATATCATTCCTCAGCTCGCCCTTGGAAGAGACATAGTCCTACTCTTTTGCTTATTGCACTATCTGTATCACTCTGCTTTAATGCAATTTTTCAATATACAATGCATGACATTACGACTATTATTGCATTTTTGTTATATATATATGTGTGTGTGTGTGTGTTCATTAACGACGCCTTGCAACCGTACACTCTGGTACGGCCGATGCACCAGGGGCTTACGTACCCACAATATGGTGTGAAAAGTCCGAACACTTTCACAAGTGCGGCACCCCGAACTTATAGCATTATATGCATCAGCTCCGAATCATGTCTTTGGTCAAATGTTGGGTTTGCCCGGCTCCTATGATTTGGTACCTTACGTTCCGCTCTATCGGCTAAGGTAGCGCTAGGAGAACTACTGCGATTGTGCCCCGGTTCTGCCGGGCCGAGCACCTCAGTAGAGAAAGCTAAAACTGACTGTCATGATAAGGCGAGAGACTGGTCGCTGTTCGGCGAGGTTTTTCGAGTCCCTAAAGACTTATGCCGCTTAGGGCGAGGGGCCAGCTCTGTCCGGCTTACAGGCATGTATCGCGCCCTGAATTCGGCCTTCCGAATACCAGGGGCTTCGCTAAAATTTAAAATTATAGAATTCTATGGCTAAGTGAGAGTGATAAAGCATTATTAGTCTGGTTGCCTTGTTCGTTGTGCTGAGCACCTCCCTCGAAGGACCCAAACATGGGAACAAGAGTGCTCAGGTTTATCCCGAACACCCCAGCACTTGTGGCATGGGGGCAGAAGCCGAGGACTAGCCATCTCTCAAATTGGATAAACAGCCAAACAGAAGGTAATATTTTA
This sequence comes from Triticum urartu, assembly GCF_003073215.2. Taxonomy (NCBI): domain Eukaryota; kingdom Viridiplantae; phylum Streptophyta; class Magnoliopsida; order Poales; family Poaceae; genus Triticum; species Triticum urartu. Next base: position 112,000,924 of record NC_053023.1, on the reverse strand, counting down.
AATTCACACAAGCGTTGCGTAGCGAATACGATACAAGTTTTCATACATATAGGACAAAACGAGCAAGTCTCATTCAAATATTACATTTTGCGAACACTCGTCCGCGATAAGACGGGCGCTCGGCAGAAAACCCTCGTAGTACATCTCGGGGTGGCGGTGCTCCTTGCCCTCCGGCGGCCCCTCCTTGATCAGCTTCACGGCGTCTAGCTTGACCCACTGTGTTTTTACACGGGCGAAGGCCCGGCGTGCACCTTCAATGCAGACGGATCGCTTGACGACCTCCAGCCGTGGGCAGGCATCCACAAGCCGCCTCACCAGGCCAAAGAAGCTGTTCGGAAGGGCATCGCCAGGCCACAACCGGACTATGAAGCCCTTCATGGCCTGATCGGCTGCCTTATGTAGCTCGGCCATCTGCTTCAGCTGGTAGCTCATCAGCACCGGATGTTCGGCCTCAGCATACTGAGACCAGAGCAGCTTCTCCGTTGAGCTACCGTCCTCGGCCTGGTAAAATTGTGCGGCATCGGACACACTGCGGGGCAAATCTGCGAATGCTCCTGAAGAGCTCCGGATCCGGGTAAGTAATCGATAATTTGCTTGTACATGCTTGCTTTGCATATAGAAAGCCTTACCCGCCGCTATCTTCTTTATCGCGTCGATCTCCTGAAGGGCCCTCTGGGCCTCGGCCTTGGCACTCTTCGCGCTCTCACAGGCCGTGGCAAGCTCTGACTCTCGCGTCTTCAAGTCAAGCTCCAACGCCTCGTGCTTCGTCACGAGAGCCTGGAGCTCTTTCTGCACCTCACCCACCCGAGCCTCGTGCCTCTCTTGCTCGGTGCACTCCTGGGCCACCTTCTCTTCGGCCTGGGACAGCGCTTGCTTCAGGGTCGCCACCTCGGTCGTGGCCCCTGGCAAACATACAATGATCCTGTCATTTAGCAATCGCGTCTTTTTTCTCATCTATAGACGGGGTATTACTTACCCTTGTTCTCCTCGAGCTGCCTCTTAGCAAGGCCGAGCTCTTTCTGGGATCCCTCGAGGGCCTCCTTCAGTACGGCGACCTCCGCAGTTAGTGCGGCGGACACCAGAAGCGAAGCCTGCATATGCATATTGACATATTTATATTAGACTCCTATGATATTATTTGATCCTCTGTTCGGCTTTTCTTTGTGAACACCGAACAAAGCATCAGGGGCTACTGTCTATGCGGTAATATTTCTACTACATTTTAGAACACTTACCTCGAAGCCTGTTAGAAGGCCAGTACAGGCTTCAGTCAATCCGCTCTTGGCGGACTGAACCTTCTGGATCACCGCACTCATGATAGTGCGGTGCTCCTCCTCGATGGAAGCGCTGCGAAGCGCTTCCAACATATTGTCCGGCGCCTCTAGATGGACAAAGGTCACTGGCACAGGCGTATCACCCCTCTTAGAAGGAGATAGCCTGCCCGAGCCCGAAACCGCTGGAGGTTCCAGCGCGGGGTTCGGCTGAGGGCCGAACTTGGAGCTCTCAGGAGGCCCGTCCCCTCTGCTCCTGGAGTCCGTAAGGTCGCCTTGAGGCGCCTTCAGGACTGTCTCCCCTCGATCCGGTGCCTCTTGGGACAACACCTCGGTGTCGTCGGCAGGATGAGGGGAGGTGGCAGTCGGGACTGGATCGCTATCCATGTCCGACGAACCCAGGGAGCCGTCCGACGATACCTCGATATTGGCTCGTGGCGGCCTCCGTAATTATGTTTGGCGATTAGGGAAAGCAATGTGACAAAGGAATCCTATGGGTTACTTTGGTATCCGAATACTTACGATCTCCCCTGGGGCTTGGCCTTGGGCAACCACTCGTCTTCACTTTTGTCGACGGCGGTGGAGCTGTCCGGAAGGAGAGTCCTTCCCTTCTTGGACCCTCCGGCCTCCCCAGTTGGGGCGGCCTTCCTTTTCTTATCTCCCCCAGTCGGTGGGGGAGCCTCTTCTTCCTCTTCCTCGTCTTCGGGGGAAGAGTGCGCCGCAGAGTCATCGGACGGTGAGTCCGACAATGCCTGGCGTCGGGAACTCTTTCGAGCTCCCTTGGCCTTCTTGGTCTTCTCCGGCACCTTATAAGGGGCCGGAGTCAGCATCTTCGTCAGAAGAGCGTCTACGGGGCCTTTGGGCAAGGGAGCTGGACAGTCGATCTGTCCGGCCATCTTCTGCCAGTCCTGTCAAAATTACGGGAGTTTAGATCCCGCATAGAGTCAATCTATATAAAAATAAGTATCCTGTGAAAGGTAAAACAACTTACCGCGCTGGCTTGGCGCTTCGCGCTGAATCCGCGATCCTCAGTAATGGCGGAGGGACCTGGCGCTCTTGAACAGCACCCTCCAGGCATCTTCATGAGTCGTGTCGAAGAGCCTGTTCAGAGTTCGATGCTGCGCCGGATTGAAATCCCACAAAGTGAACTCCCGTTGTTGGCACGGGAGTATCCGGCGGACGAGCATAACCTGGACTATGTTGACGAGCTTGAGCTTCTTGTCCACCATGTTTTGAATACATGACTGGAGTCCAGTCAGCTCTTTTGAATTACCCCAGGACAGCCCCTTCTCCTTCCAGGAGGTGAGCCGCATGGGGGTTCCAGATTGGAACTCGGGGGCCGCTACCCATGTGGGGTCGCGCGGCTCGGTGATGTAGAACCACCCCGATTGCCACCCCTTTATGGTTTCAACAAAGGAGCCCTCAAGCCATGTTATGTTGGGCATCTTTCCCACCATGGCGCCTCCACACTCCGCTTGGCGGCCGCCCACCACCTTCGGCTTGACGTTGAAGGTCTTCAGCCATAGGCCGAAGTGGGGCTTGACGCGGAGAAAGGCCTCGCACACGACGATGAACGCCGAGATGTTGAGGATGAAGTTCGGGGCCAGATCATGGAAATCCAGGCCGTAATAGAACATGAGCCCCCGGACAAAGGGATGGAGAGGGAATCCCAGTCCGCGGAAGAAATGGGTGAGGAATACGACCCTCTCATGGGGCCTGGGGGTGGGGATGAGTTGCCCCTCTTCTGGGAGCCGGTGCGCGATGTCGTCGGGCAGGTATCCGGCTCTCCTCAGTTTCTTGACGTCTCCCTCCATGACGGAGGAGACCATCCACTTGCCTCCTGCTCCGGACATGGTTGGAGAAGGTTGAGATGGAAGTGAGGACTTGGGCGCTAGAGCTCGAGTGTGCAGAAGCGGATGAACAGAGGAGGAAGAAGGCATGGATAGAAAGGTGAATCCTTATCCCTTTATATGGGCGGACAAAACTAAGCATCCCCACTTGCCTGGTAAAACTCGCTTATCCCCCAAGCGTCGTAATTAATGGTGCGGTTGGGTTACCCACGCCCGTATTGATGAGAATCCCGTAATAAGGGGAGGCGATCTCTGCTTTGACAAGACGTGTCGAAAAACTGCCTCGCGTTATGTGCAGGGCTGGTTAAAAGAAACGGTTCGAATAATCACCGGGCCATGGCATAACGTCATGTTGCCAAAACAAGCTAGCGGATTAGATCTGCGAAAACATTATTCTCTCTACGGTGAAACGTGGAACTTATTTTGCAGGGTCGGACACTATCCTCGTATTCAAATTCTTCTGTGATGTATTCGGAGAAGGAACCCGCCTTGCAATGCCGAAGACAACTGCGCGCCGGACTCATCGTCATTGAAGCCTGGTTCAGGGGCTACTGTGGGAGTCCTAGATTAGGGGGTCTCCGGATAGCCGGATTATCTCCATTGGCCGGACTGTTAGACTATGAAGATACAAGATTGAAGACTTTGTCTCGTGTCCGGATGGGACTCTACTTGGCGTGGAAGGCAAGCTAGGCAATACGTATATGGATATCTCCTCCTTTGTAACCGACCTTGTGTAACCCTAACCCTCTCCGGTGTCTATATAAACCGAAGGGTTTTAGTCTGTAGGACAACAATCACAACATACAATCATACCATAGGCTAGCTTCTAGGGTTTAGCCTCTCTGATCTCGTGGTAGATCTACTCTTGTAACACCCATATCATCAATATTAATCAAGCAGGACGTAGGGTTTTACCTCCATCAAGAGGGCCCGAACCTGGGTAAAACTTCATGTCCCTTGCCTCATGTTACCATCTGGCCTAGACGCACAGTTCGGGACCCCCTACCCGAGATCCGCCGGTTTTGACACCAACAACCATCTTCTCTTGGCTCTCGCAATGTGCGGCCTTCTCGGGTTTCAACTCTTCGGCCGCCTTCAAAGTAGCCGCATTACTAATCCTCGCTTGTTCCTTGGCTCGGGCAAGTTTTGCCCGCATGGTTTCCACGGTGGCAGCTCCATCTACAGTCACAACATATTAAAGATACTAGCATCATGCTACTCTTACTATGTGGCGTTCACCAGATAATAACACTTACCATGTGCCTCATCAAGCCTCTTGTTAACAAGCTCAATGTCGGCGTCTGCCGCATCCAGTTGTCGTTTTAATTTGGCAAACTCACTAGCCCGGCTAGCCACCGGAGCTTCCACCACCTGCACATAGGGGCAGTCTGGTTATTACCTGGGAATATGATCCTCTGTTCGCCGCCGTTCTCGACGACCACCAGAGTCACAGGGGCTACTATCTACATAGGGCACACCTAACATGTGCAGTACTATCTACACAGGGCACACCTAACATGTGCAGTACTATCACATATTATCTCACGTACCTCAAAGCCTGTCAATAGACTCATAAAGGCTTCATGTAATCCGCTTTCGGCGGACGAAATTCTCTCCATCACCGTACCCATCACCGTACAGTGTTCTTCTGAGATGGCCGCTCACCCCACCAACTCCCTCGGAACGTCCGACCGCATACCAGACGGTGCCGGACTCTTTTGTCTGCTCTCTTCGGGAGCCGGACGCTGGGGACTTCGGGGGTCTATGGGATTATCTTCTGTCCTCACCGGATCCGGAGAGGCCCTCCGTGACGACACTTCGGGGTCGCCCGCTTCTTGAGCAGAGGAGTCCGGGGGAGGCGTTTCGCTCTCCATCATCTCTGGAAGAAGATCCCCCGAAGACGAGCTCAGCTGAGAGGGGCTAAGGCCCGAACTGCAAGATATATGCGGTGGTTATTTTCTCAGAAAAAAAGATAGCATACCTTTACTATTAAAATATTTTGGATCACTTACGACTCGTTGGAGGGCTGATCCCCCCGCGGACTTTGTGCGGCAAAAGCACCCCCCGAGGCAGGACCCTCTGTGGGAGACTTCTTCTCCCGTTTGGAGGCTTCGGCTTCCGGATCCTCGGAAGCGATCCTTTTCCTCCCCCGGTTATCCTCCTTCATGTAGACGCTCATTCCCTCAGTTGGAACGGGCAGCGATGGGGGCCCGCATCCGCCTGTATTATCCCCCCCCCCCGTATCTTCCTTCGAGGGCTCCTGGCAAGGTGCGACCTCGAGCATCTTTTCCAATACCGGATTTTCCAAACCCTCAGGGAGGGGGCCGAGCACTGAATCATCTTCGCCTTTGTTAGCCAGTCCTGGTCAAAAAGCGAGCTCTTAGAAATAACTTCATGACGAATAAAAGATAGTGTGTTCGGCTAGAGGATTTCTTACTTGTTCGGCGGCGTGGTTACTGCTCAGGCCCATCTCCTCGGTAATATCCGGACACTCTACTTGAGGTCCAAAGAATGACTTGTACATCTCCTCATGCGTCAGGCCGAGGAAACTTTGAATGGCACGCGGTCCCTCTGGGTTGAACTCCCACAAGCGAAGGGACCGGCATTTGCAAGGCTGGACTTGACGAACCAGCATAACTTGTATTACCGCAACCAAATTAAAATCTCCCTCAAAGAGATCTCGGATGCGGCTTTGCAGTATAGGCACGTCCTTGGCTGGACCCCAGCTCAGACCTCTGCTAATCCATGACATCAGTTGTGGTGGGGGGCCCGAGCGGAAAGCGGGGGCAGCCGCCCACTTGGCACTTCTGGGAGCTGTGACGTAAAACCACTCCCGCTGCCATAATTCGGACACCTCTTGAAAGGAACCTTTCGGCCATGGAGCTCCTGCCATCTTGCCTATTGATGCACCACCGCACATTTCATGTTGCCCTCGATCATCTTCGGCTTCACTTCAAAGGTCTTGAGCCACAAGCCGAAGTGAGGGGTAATGCGGAGGAAGGCCTCACACACGACAATAAATGTCGAGATGTGGATAAAGGAGTCCGGAGCTAGATCATGGAAATCTAGCCTGTAATAGAACATCAAACCCCTGACGAAGGGATCCAGAGTGAGGCCTAGGACTCGGAGGAAGTGGGAGACGAACACAACGTTCTTGTTAGGTTCGGGAGTAGGGACGACCTGCCCTCGAGCAGGAAGCCGATGTGAAACCTCGGCGGTCACGTATCTGGCCTCCCTCAACTTCTTGATGTCCTCTTCCGTCACGGAGGAGGGCATCCATCGGCCTTGAAGGCTGGATCCGGACATGATTGAAGATCCGGAGCACCTAACCTGGGCTTTGGGTGTTAGAACTCGAGGCGGGGGAAGGGTTCGATTGAGCACGAGAGGGAAAAAGCGAAAACCTTGTCCCTTTATAAAGAGGGTGAATATCAAGCGTCCTCTCCGTAGCCGTTTAGGACTTGCCTATAATCTAGGAGTCCTAGACACGGTTGGGTTACCCACGACCGCATTAATGAGAATCCCGTAATTAGGGGAACACGATCTCCGCTTTGACAAGACGTGTCAAGAAACCGCCTCGCGTTATGTGTGGAGCTGGTTGAAGAAAAATGGTTCGAGTAATCACCGGGCCATGACACGACGTCATGCTGCCAAAACGAGTCAGCAAATTGGATTTGCAAAAATATTATTCTCTCTACGACGGTATGTGGAACTTATTTTGCAGGGTCGGACACTATCCTCGTATTCAAATTCTTCTGTGATGTATTCGGAGAAGGAACCCGCCTTGCAATGCCGAAGACAATACAGCGCGCCGGACTCATCGTCATTGAAGCCTGGTTCAGGGGCTACTGAGGGAGTCCTGGATTAGGGGGTCTCCGGACAGCCGGACTATCTCCATTAGCCGGACTGTTAGACTATGAAGATACAAGATTGAAGACTTTGTCTCGTGTCCGGATGGGACTCTACTTGGCGTGGAAGGCAAGCTAGGCAACACGGATATGGATATCTCCTCCTTTGTAACCGACCTTGTGTAACCCTAACCCTCTCCGGTGTCTACATAAACCGAAGGGTTTTAGTCCGTAGGACAACAATCACAACATACAATCATACCATAGGCTAGCTTCTAGGGTTTAGCCTCTCTGATCTCGTGGTAGATCTACTCTTGTACTACCCATATCATCAATATTAATCAAGCAGGACGTAGGGTTTTACCTCCATCAAGAGGGCCTGAACCTGGGTAAAACATCGTGTCCCCTGCCTCCTGTTACCATCCGGCCTAGACGCACAGTTCGGGACCCCCTACCCGAGATCCGCCGGTTTTGACACCGACATTGTCCTTTCCGGACTATCCCCCTCGGTTTATATAGACACCGAGGGAATGTAGGGTTTACATGGAGTCGGTTACATAAGAAGGAATCTTCGGTCGCCAAGCTTGCCTTCCACGCCAAGTAGAGCCCAATCCGGACACGGTGCAGTCTTCGGCCTTCATGTCTTCACAGCCCATCAGTCAGGCCCATGGATAACAGGCTGGACGCCCGAAGACCCCTTAGTCCAGGACTCCCTCGGTATGGTGGTTGTTTTGAGGAAGGTAAATGGTGGGTTTATGGTACCGGCAAAAGTGGCGCGGTACTAGAGAGGCTAGCAACTGTGGAAGTGTGAGAGTGCGTATAATCCATGGACTCAAGATTATTCATAAAGAACTCACATACTTATTGCAAAAATCTATTAGTTATCGAAACAAAGTACTACACGCATGCTCCTAGGGGGATATATTAGTAGGAAAAGACCATCGCTCATCCCCGACCGCCACTCATAAGGAATACAATCAAAAAAATAAATCATGCTCCGACTTCATCACATAACGGTTCGCCATACGTGCATGCTACAGGAATCACAAACTTTAACACAAGTATCTCTCAAACTCACAACTACTCAACTAGCATGACTCTAATATCAGCATCTTCATATCTCAAAAAAATCATAAAGAATCAAACTTCTCATAGTATTCAACGCACTTTATATGAAAGTTTTTATTATACCCATCTTGGATGCCCATCATATTAGGACTACTTTTATAGCCAAAGAAAATTACCGTGTTGTTCTAAAAGACTCTCAAAATAATATAAGTGAAGCATGAGAGATCAATAATTTCTGTAAAATAGTGTCGGGACCCCGATCCTAAGTCACACCGATCTAGCATGTAACACTTCATATCGCTTTGTGGCCTCACGCACGGTATTCCCACGGGTGCCACCTTACCTGGCCCGGGACCGTTTGCGCCTTTTAGCTCACGTATATGATACTATCGCTAGCATCCATATGACAGAGAACCCGGGCCGACATGACTAGTCATGAACCCAAAGTGGCAGTAACTTACAGGGACAGGCATACATGAATCAACCTCGAGCATGTCAGTCAACAGCATATGAATCCGGGCTGTAGCACTGGGCTAACACGACTCCGGGAACCCGGGCTGTAGCAGGCTAGGCAGGACTCCGGATGTCACCGCGTGACATTTCCCCGAAGGGACAGACACAAGTACAAAGTGAATCACATGCCGGCCAGTCAAGAGTTCCGGAGCAGTAGTGCTGGGCTAGCAGGACTCCGGTGAACCGGGCTGTAGCGGACTACTATGGCTCATGGAAACACAAGACTATATTTCCCCATAAGAGAGGCTACCAGGGATAAACAACTAGGTTGTCGGATCCCACACATAGCAATACACGTTACACGTACGCATAACATGCAAGTATGTGTTGTACAACATGGCATCACAACATAACTCAAACTCATATAGATAAAGGCCCAGAAGAGCCTCATAGCATTCAATACAAACAGGGGTCTCATGACCCATCATTCAGAGCATACAAGCAATGGAAGCATTACATGTCTGAGTACAGACAACAACAACAGGAAAAGACTAAGAACCTGACTAAACACGACCCTCCCAAGGGTACAAGATCGTAGCTGGGATACAAGCTACTCGTCGAAGTCTCTAGTGTAACCAACTGCAAAACATAAATAAGCAAACGTGAGTACGAAGGTACTCAGCAAGTCTTACATCAGAACTATCTACATATGAAACATTATCAACAAAGGGGGGTGGTGGAGTTAACAACAGCAAGCCAGCTTTGACTCAGTGGCTAACCTATACTACGAGTATCAGAAACTTCTTTGAGGTGAGAAGACGCACACGAGTCCACATATTCGCCATATCAATACTCCACTACGGATCCGTTCCCGTCTCCCTACGAGAAGGCCATCCATAGCACTCACGCTTATCTTGCGGATTTTAGAGTATCCACTTCAATTTGTCTATGTACTACATAAGTCCTCCAAGTTTCCATATCCGAGGAAAACGGCTAATCGAATTGATATTGTTGACCCTGCAGGGGTGTACTTCTTCACACACGCTCTCGCCACTTATAGCCCTGTACACGTCATGCACCTCGGCAACCTTCAAGCGGAAGCCGGGCGAGGGTGTCGGCCACGACCTGACTAACCACACAAGTCTCTCGTCCAGGTTTATCGCCTATTTGAGTTCCATCCGCAAGGAGTTCCGGCCAAAGTCTCCAGTACGGCCCCAAATGATGTGTGCAGGGTTCCCAAGCCCACCATCCGAGTGCCACTTGGTACACCATGCCACGGTGCCTAGTCTATCCCAAGCCCGTCCCGTCGGACACCACCTGGTAGACAAGTAGCACTACCTACAAACGCCAGAAACTAGTTGCAACTCCTGGACAGAGATCAAGTGGATTAATAAGCCGAGAGGGGCCGGATAACTGGAACCCAATGTGTGGTAGTAACTGGACTTGGATAACATACACAGAACTCAGTGCTTAGGGACGGTTCCAATGAGACAACCCACCATGTACTCCTACATGGCCTCTCATCGCTACCTTTACCAAAACGTGTTCACACACTTAGCCTTTATCGGTAGGACATGTTCACCACTCCGATTCATTCCCGATGAATCAGACCTGACACAACTCTAAGCATAGCCGGCATAAAGAAAACAAGCATGGATGAGTAGGCACATCAAGGCTCAAGCAACTCCTACTCATGCTAGTGGGTTTCAACTATTTACTGTGGCAATGACAGGTCATGCAGAGGAATGGGTTCAACTACCGCAGCAGAAAGTAGCAGTTTGAATCGTTGTTGTCCTAATGCAGTATAAGGAGCAGGAGCGAGTGAGTGGGATTTATCAAAATGCTCAAGGGGTGGTTGCTTGCCTGATAGAATGACGAAGGGGTACGGCTCCTCTGACAGGTACTCGGGAACACCTTCCAGAGTGGAACCTATCGAGAAGAAATGGTGTCGGCGATTAACACACAAACAAATGCAACAAAATGATGCATGAACATGACATGTGCAAATGCTAGTGTTTGGGCTAATGCAAGATGCTACCAAGTTTGTTGAAGCCCATTTGAATCCAAGATTCAAATGCAATTCAAAATGAAGCATTTAAAATGCCCATATTACGTTTTCACTTATACAGCATGTATAAGTTGGTTTTTCATGCATGTAACTGGCATAAATGGATTCCTTGCATTTTTCTGATAATTTTTCATATATAATTTATTTCATTCTGAGCTGCGGTTGAATTATTATGATTTTTTGAAGTTTAGGCAAATATTCTGGAATTTCCTGAGTTAAAATAACTCCAGAAATCAATTATTGCGTCAGCTCTACGTCAGCATGACGTAAGCGAGTCAACGGGGCTGACCAGGTCAAACCTGACCCGTGGGCCCCACATGTCATTGGCTCAGTTAGGTAAGAGGTTTTAGAATAAACCTAATCTAACGATTAACAGGGTCGGGCCCACTGTTAGTGACTAAGAGGTTAACTAAGCAGTGATTAGGCCGTAATCTAACCACTGCCACGTCAGCACCACCGGATCAAGTCGCCGGCGACCTTACAGGATGGCGGTGGCTTGTCGGAAACTCTATTTGGTGACCATTCGCGCGGCGGAGGGCATCTACGCGTTGCGGGCGCTCGGCCGCATCCATCTACGCAAGCAGGAGGGGATGAGGTGGTCGGAAACAGCAACGGCGGCGAGCGAGGCGGCGGCCGAAGCACGGCTATGCGCGGGCGTGGGCTACGCTTGGCTAGCAAGCTCGCTGAGAGGATGGGCGGGCTCCTAGAGCTGCGTTGAGCACAGTGGTGTGCTTGGCTTCGAGCAATAATGGCTCTAGCCACGACGGCGATGAGGCACGGTGGCGGCAAGCTTCGGCTGCGGTGGCCAGGGGGGCTAGAGGAGGGATTCGACGGCGTGGAGAGTGGGGTTGGGAGCAGGAGCTCACAGGGAGGCGGCGGAGTAGGTCAGTGGGCTCGGCGACGTCCTTGACGGCGCGAATCGACGGCGAGGGGCTCGGGTGCCCGAGGTTGAAGATGACCGCGATGACGATGAAGCAGGGCCTCCTGCGAGGCGTGAGTCGGCGGAGGGGACGTGGGCGGTGTTGCGGTTCTTTCAGACGCGTCAGCGAGGTGAGTGGTGGACGGTGGCCGCGGTGGCAGCGAGCGGCGGTGACGAGCGCGCTCGGGTGTGCTGCGGGGAGAGGAACAGAGGAGGGGAGAGAGAGCAGCGAGTGAGGGAGAGGAGAGAGGGGCTTCGAGGCGTCTCCAGGCGCGGGATTGGGTTGACGGGGAGCGCGACACGGCGAAGCAGGAGGTGGCGCGGTCGGGTGCGCGCGCTGGCTGCCAGTGGGCACAAGGTTGAAGACAACCTTGCCCCTGGTAGGCTGGGCCAACAGTGCCAGGCCAGATGGGCTGCTAGGTAAGGCCAGGTAAGCCTTTTCCTTTTCCTGTTTTTCTTTTACTATTTTGTTTTCTTTGTTCTGATTTAGTTTAGGAACTAAATCATTTTAGATAATTCTAAAAATTATTTTGGAGATTAACTGAATTATTTCAGGCTCCACAAATAACTTCAGAATATTTGGACCATTTAAAATATATATATATATAGCATTTAAACGGCTCCAATTCAAATACTTTGTGTTAATTCAAAAATCCAAAGATGACCTAAAAATATATTCATCATTTTTGGGAGAGGTTTTCACCTTAACCAGAAATCATGAACTTTTCTTAGGGACATTTTGGGTTTATTTGAAAAAGATTTTAATCAAGCCTAGATGGATTGATTTAGTGCTAGGGTTTGGACAATCCCCATTTCAAATTTAAATGGAATTTAAACATGATGCACAAATGACTAGCTAGTCTAGGTCATACCAGAACTAGGGATGTGACAAATAGAACCACCACCATGCTCTAAAAAGATATAAGTGAAGCACTAGAGCAAAATTATCTAGTTCAAAAGATATAAGTGAAGCACATAGAGTATTCTAATAAATTCCTATTCATGCGTGTCTCTACCAAAAGGTGTGTACAGCAAGGATGATTGTGGTAAACTAAAAAGCAAAGTCTCAAATCATACAAGACACTCCAAGAAAAACACATATCATGTGGTGAATAAAAATATAGCCTCAAGTAAAGTTACCGATAGACGAAGACGAAAAGGGGGATGCCTTCCGGGGCATCCCCAAGCTTAGAACTTTGGTTGTCCTTGAATTTTACCTTGGGGTTCCCTGGGCATCCCCAAGCTTAGGCTCTTGCCACTCCTTATTCCAAATCCATCAAATCTTTACCAAAAACCTTGAAAACTTCACAACACAAAACTTCAACAGAAAATCTCATGAGCTCCATTAGTATAAGAAAATAAACCACCACTTTAAGGTACTGTAATGAACTCATTATTTATTTATATTGGTGTTAAACCTATTGTATTCCAACTTCTCTATGGTTCATACCCCCGATACTACTCATAGATTCATCAAAATAAGCAAACAACGCGCGAAAAACAGAATCTGTCAAAAACAGAACAGTTTGTAGAAATCTGGAGGTTTCGAATACTTCTGTAACTCCAAGAATTCTGAAAACTTAGGACGACCTGAGCAATTTGTATATTGATCCACTGCAATTGGAATAGGTATTTTATCGCTCTTTGGTAAAAAATGAAAATTATTTTCGTGAGCGCATACTTTCTGTTTTTATCAGCAAGATCGGACAACAATCACCCAAGAAGATCCTAAAGGCTTTACTTGGCACAAACACTAACGAAAACATAAAAAACACAATCATAACAGAGGATAGATGAATTATTTATTACTAAACAGGAACAAAAAGCAAAGAACAAAAATAAAATTGGGTTGCCTCCCAACAAGCGCTATCGTTTAACGCCCCTAGTTAGGCATAAGAACAAGAATAGATCTAGGTATTGCCATAATAATGATAAGGCAAATCGTGAAAAATCATCTCATACTCCCTACATTCAGCAGCGAGTTTTGTTTGTGGCAGGCAAAAGTAATCAAAAGGGCTAAATTTAATGGGACAAAAGTCCCCAAGATCAAGCTCGGGAGGTATTGGTTCCTCCTTTGGCCCCTCATGTTGCACAACCAATTCATCATTACTAGGAAATATGCCCGTGCGTTGCAACGGGAGAAGCAAATATTTTCATGTGCCTAGTGGTGACTCATCCATATCACTGCTGCTCTTCACTATCGTCGCCAATAATAATCAGTTGTCTACTTATTCATGATGAAAATGTTCAATCCTAATGCAATGAGCTTGGTCATCATACTCTGGAATGCTCCATCATGAGCCCCTCCCTCCACCGACTTATAATTTTACGGACTTATGATTATGGTGGGCGCCATCCTTATCTCATCTTTACTTGATGCATGCACTATCCCCGCATTGTATGCAAATTGCTCTTTTCTCACTGTGCGCAATATATGATAGAGAGAACTAATGTTGGATAATTTGGAAGCGAATGACAAAGGCCTTACGCAATGAAGCTTGATGGCAATGGTTGGCAATTCATTAAAAAAAACACTGATGATTTCATACACCTTCTTCGTCCCATCTAAATCATAAAATATCCACATCTGAACACCCCTAGACTTCAAGTTTTACAGAGATGATTACTGCTATGAGTAATTAGTCCGTGAATATATCCAAAATAAAATGATCATGCACATAATTTGATGTGGCACTATCGAGAAACACAAAGCAACTTGAAGTCTTAGCTCAAATTAGTTAACCCTAAAAAAAGGTTACCCCTAAAAAAGATGGCTTAAAAATGCATGCCAGCAGTACGTTCTGATGCACGTGATAATTAATCAAGGAACTTGAGTACCTCTCAGGTGTGTTCCATGTTTGCTAGTACGATTCTCTCCATGCGCAGTTTCTTTATGCACATGTTCAGCAATGCATGGATCGAGCTGATCGCCATGTCCATAGTTTACGTGCACAGATTATGACCAGTGATTCCCTAATTGTTTTTTCTTCTTCCAGTTCCGCAAGCACATTTGATATCAATGGCATTGCTGCTAGCTCAAGATTCACGTGGTTTGGTGCATCCCTTTGGCCTGGTGGACCGGACCTTGCCTAGTGTACCCTTGCTTCTTCGTGTTGTCGTGCCACCGACGGCCATAGCTCACTGTACACAGTGGCGGTGCCAGGAATTTAATCATGTGTAGTCAACTCAATGTTGTGTAGTCAAGATATGTGTATTTCTATTAATTTTGTATTATTTTTTGCATGTTTGTGCTTGTATATGATGCTTTTTTTTCACAAACCTGTGCAGTCAATTGACTACACAGCCAACATGTGGCTTCGCCACTGACTGTACATCCACAACCACTCCCGCTGCCATCTCTACAGCTTGTGCAGTGCAGCCGCGCCGGCTGCATGTCGGCATGACAACCATCGCCATACGCACTCTCAGCCTACAGGTCTTCACGCCGCCTCGGCTGCACGTCCGTCTCGGTGTCATCTACTTGTCCGTGTCACCATAGCCAACGCCATGTGCGCCGCTACAGACAAGCCAGAAAATAGAGTCATGCTCATCCTGCTCTGTCCCAGCACCGTTGATGGCGCTGCCAGGCCAAGACATCTCGCCGGTGCATGCCCGTCTATGCAGTCCGAATACCGCTGGAGGGAATCCAACGGGCAACCACAAAATAGACATATGGGACGGCGGCTTGGTTTTTGCTTGGCAACTAAAAAATAGAGATATGGACCGGCCGGCCGGCTGCTTTGCTTGCGTCTGTTTACTTCCTACGTCCGGTTTCCTTCATATGAAAAAAATCTTAAAACAGGACCAAACAAAGTGAAACCAAATCAAGATATCTATTCCCTTTAATAGTAGGTATAGATAAGCATTCTTTTGGAAAAAATTCAAGAGCCTTTGTTCAAGTGAAATACCTAACTCATTGTTCTGGATAGCAAAATTATCATTAAGCTCAGAAATCCTATCAACTAGAACATCAGTAGGAACCTTTTTTCTAAGGTTTTCATTATAAGCAACATGATCTAAAGATCGTAAACGCATTATGTCTTCTTGATTAAAAAGGATTGCTTCTATGGGAGGACGGCTAGCATCCACCCTATAATGCACAAAAATTTCGTTGGCCTCTTTTATTATAAATCTGAACTCATGTGCTAAAAAGATGGTAGTTGCTCGCTTAACAGAAGAATGCTCAATATTGGAAAATTCTAGAAAAATCCTTTGTATGCAAGGATGCATGTGGATAAATTGTCTTTCCAGTTCAATCACGAGCAAAGATATAGCATCTGCAAGACTACTGGTCCTATGAAGAATACACCCACCCATAGTGGGCAAAGCACTGGCGCAAGTAAAGAAATCTTGAATAACTCATTTTCCAATAATATTACCACTATCAGTCCGAAACTTTTTAGTGTGTAAAATAGTAGATCTTCATGAGGATTATCAAAAGCATCAAAGTTTCCCCCATCATTACTACTATCTTTTCAACGATAACCTCCCCAGTTTCAGACATGATGGCAACAAACCGTACTAAGAACAAACACACAAGAGGCAAGCGAAAAGAGACGAATGGAAAAAGGGCAAAGAAAAAGGCAAAAGTTTTCGAAAATCGTTTTAGAAGTGGGGGAGAGGAAAACGAGAGGCGAATGGCAAATAATGTAATGCGAGGGAGAAGAGTTTATGATGGGTACTTGGTATGTCTTGACTTGGAGTAGATCTCCCCGACAACGGCGCCAGAAATCTTTCTTGATACCTCTTGAGCATGCGTTGGTTTCCCCTTGAAGAGGAAAGGGTGATGCAGCAAAGTAGCGTAAGTATTTCCCTCAGTTTTTGAGAACCAAGGTATCAATCCAGTAGGAGACAACACACAAGTCACCTAGTACCTGCACAAACAATCAAGAACCTTGCAACCAACGCGATAAGGGGGTTGTCAATCCCTTCACGGTCACTCGCAAAAGTGAGATCTAATAAAGATAGTGAAGTAAATATTTTTGGTATTTTTGTTGTATAGATTGGAAAGTAAAGATTGCAAAAAAGTAAACAAGATGCGATGTAAATAAAAGAGATGCAATATAACAAGAAAGAGACCCGGGGGCCATAGGTTTCACTAGTGGCTTCTCTCAAGATAGCATGTATTACGGTGGGTGAACAAATTACTGCCGAGCAATTAATAGAAAAGCGCATAGTTATGAAGATATCTAAGGCAATGATCATGAATATAGGCATCACGTCCATGTCAAGTAGATTGAAACGATTCTGCATCTACTACTATTACTCCACACATCGACCGCTATCCAACATGCATCTAGAGTATTAAGTTCATAAGAACAGAGTAACGCATTAAGCAAGATTACATGATGTATAGGGATAAACTCAAACAATATGATATAAACCCCATCCTTTTATCCTCGATGGAAACAATGCAATACGTGCCTTGCTGCCCCTACTCTCACTGGAAAAGGACACCGCAAGATTGAACCCAAAGCTAAGCACTTCTCCCATTGCAAGAAAGATCAATCTAGTAGGCCAAACTAAACCGATAATTCGAAGAGACTTGCAAAGATATCAAATCATGCATATAAGAATTCAGAGAAGAACCAAATAATATTCATAGATAATCTTGTTCATAAACCCACAATTCATCGGATCTCGGAAAACACACCGCAAAAGAGTATTACATCGAATAGATCTCCAAGAACATCGAGGAGAACTTTGTATTGAGAATCAAAGAGAGAAAAAGCCATCTAGCTAATAACTATGGACCCGAAGGTCTGTGGTAAACTACTCACGCTTCATCGAAGATGCTATGGTGTTGATGTAGAAGCACTCCGTGACCGATTCCCCCTTCGGTAGATCGCCGGAAGAGGCCCCAAGATGGGATCTCACGGGTACAGAAGGTTGCGGCGGTGGAAAAGTGGTTTTGTGGCTCTCTGCAATGTTTCTAGGGTATAAGAGTATATATAGGCGGAAGAAGTACGTCAGTGGAGCTACGAGGGGCCCACGAGGGTGGGGGCGCGCCTACCCCCCTGGGCGCGCCCTCCTGCCTCGTGGCCGCCTCGTGGCGTTCTAGACTTCAACTCCGAGTTTTCTGGTTTGCTTTCGCTCCAAAAAAGATCATCGCTAAGGTTTCATTTGTTTGGATTCCATTTGGTATTCTGATGTATACTACACAACCTTCTTCTTGTAGACGTTGTTGGGCCTCCAAGTGTAGAGGTTTGTAGGACAGTAGCAAATTTCCCTCAAGTGGAGGACCTAAGGTTTATCAATCTGTGGGAGGCGTAGGATGAAGATGGTCTCTCTCAAGCAACCCTGCAACAAAATAACAAAGAGTCTCTTGTGTCCCCAATCATGATGACAAATTTCATGGTTATCATTATTCTTTATAGCATGCATGTCATCAAAATAATTATCATAGATAGGAGGCATGCTATCATCAAAATAAATTTGCTCATCAAAACTTGAGGGACAAAAAATATCATCTTCATCAAACATAGCATCCCCAAGCTTGTGGCTTTGCATATCATTAGCATCATGGATATTCAAAGAATTCATACTAACAACATTGCAATCATGCTCATCATCCAAAGATTTAGTGCCAAACATTTTGATACATTCTTCTTCTAACACTTTGGCACAATTATCGGAATCCTTATTTTCACGAAAGACATTAAAAAGATGAAGCATATGAGGCAACCTTAATTCCACTTTTTTGTAGTTTTCTTTTATAGACTCAACTAGTGATAAAACAAGAAACTAAAAGATTCGATTGCAAGATCTAAAGATATACCTTCAAGCGCTAACCTCCCCGGCAACAGCGCCAGAAAAGAGCTTGATGTCTACTACACAACCTTCTTCTTGTAGACGTTGTTGGGCCTCCAAGTGCAGAGGTTTGTAGAACAGTAGCAAATTTCCCTCAAGTGGATGACCTAAGGTTTATCAATCCGTGGGAGGCATAGGATGAAGATGGTCTCTCTCAAGCAACCCTGCAACCAAATAACAAAGAGTCTCTAGTGTCCCCAACACACCCAATACAATGGTAAATTGTATAGGTGCACTAGTTCGGCAAAGAGATGGTGATACGAGTGCAATATGGATGGTAGATATAGGTTTTTGCAATCTGAAAATATAAAAACAGCATGGTATCTAATGATAAAAGTGAGCAAAAACGGTATTGCAATGCGTTGAAACAAGGCCTAGGGTTCATACTTTCACTAGTGCAAGTTCTCTCAACAATAATAACATAATTGGATCATATAACTATCCCTCAACATGCAACAAAGAGTCACTCCAAAGTCACTAATAGCGGAGACCAAACGAAGAGATTATTGTAGGGTAAGAAACCACCTCAAAGTTATCCTTTCTGATCGATCTGTTCAAGAGTTCGTAGTAAAATAACACGAAGCTATTCTTTCTGTTCGATCTATCCTAGAGTTCGTACTAGAATAACACCTTAAGACGCAAATCAACCAAAACCCTAATGTCATCTAGATACTCCAATGTCACCTCAAGTATCCGTCGGTATGATTATACGATATGCATCACACAATCTTAGATTCATTCTATTCAACCAACACAAAGAACTTCAAAGAGTGCCCCAAAGTTTCTACCGGAGAGTCAAGACGAAAACGTGTGCTAACCCCTATGCATAAGTTCACGAGGTCATGGAACTCGCAAGCTAATCACCAAAACATACATCAAGTGGATCACGTGATATCCCATTGTCACCACAGATAAGCACATGGAAGACATACATCAAGTGTTCCCAAATCCTTAAAGACTCAATCCGATAAGATAACTTCAAAGGGAAAACTCGATCCATCACAAGAGAGTAGAGGGGGTGAAACATCATAAGATCCAACTATAATAGCAAAAGCTCGCGGTACATCAAGATCATGCCAAATCAAGAACACGAGAGAGAGGGAGAGAGAGAGAGAGAGAGAGAGAGATCAAACACATAGCTACTGGTACATACCCTCGGCCCCGAGGGAGAACTACTCCCTCCTCATCATGGAGAGCGCTAGGATGATGAAGATGGCCACCGGAGAGGGATTCCCTCCTCCGGCAGGGTGCCGGAACGGGTCTAGATTGGTTTTCGGTGGTTACAGAGGCTTGCAGCGGCGGAACTCCCGATCTAGGTTTCTTTCTGGAAGTTTAGGTATATATAAGAGGTGTTGGAGTCGGGAACAAGTCAGGGGGTCCCCGAGGCAGCCACGAGGTAGGGGGCGCGCCCAGGGGGTAGGGCGCGCCCCCACCCTCATGGTGGTCTCGGGACTCCTCTGGTCCATCTTCGGTACTCCGTGGGCTTCTTCTGGTCCAAAAACAATCTCCGTAAAATTTCAGGTCCATTGGACTCCGTTTGGTTTTCCTTTTCTGCGATACTCAAAAACAAGGAAAACAGAAACTGGCACCGGGCTCTAGGTTAATAGGTTAGTCCCAAAAATCATATAAAATAGCATATAAATGCATATAAAACATCCAAGGTTGATAATATAATAGCATGGAACAATCAAAAATTATAGATACATTGGAGACGTATCAAGCATCCCCGAGCTTAATTCCTACTTGTCCTCGAGTAGGTAAATGAAAAAAATAGAATTTTTGGTGTGGAATGCTACCTAACATATTTCTCTAAGTAATTCTTATTTATTTTGGCATAAATGTTCAGATCCATAATATTCAAGACAAAAGTTTAATATTGACATAGAAACAACAATACTTCAAGCATACTAACAAAGTAACCATGTCTTCTCAAAATAACATGGCCAAAGAAAGCTATCCCTACAAAATCATATAGTCTGGCTATGCTCTATCTTCATCACACAAAATATTTAAATCATGAACAACCCCGATGACAAGCCAAGCAATTGTTTCATACTTTTGATGTTCTCAAACTTTTTCAATCTTCACGCAATACATGAGTGTGAGCCATGGACATAGCACTATAGGTGGAATAGAATGGTGGTTGTGGAGAAGACAAAAAGGATAAGATAGTCCCACATCAACTAGGTGTATCAACGGGCTATGGAGATGCCCATCAATAGGTATCAATGTGAGTGAGTAGGGATTGCCATGCAACGGATGCACTAGAGCTATAAGTGTATGAAAGCTCAAAAAGGAACTAAGTGGGTGTGCACCCAACTTGCTTGCTCACGAAGACCTGGGGCATTTTGAGGAAGCCCGTCATTGGAATATACAAGCCAAGTTCTATAATGAAAGATTCCCACTAGTATATGAAAGTGACAACATAGGAGACTCTCTATCATGAAGATCATGGTGCTACTTTGAAGCACAAGTGTGGTAAAAGGATAGTTGCATTGCCCCTTCTCTCTTTTTCTCTCATTTTGTTTTGTTTGTTTTGTTTTTTTGGGCCTTCTCTTTTCTTATGGCCTCTTTTTTCTCCTTTTTTTATTTTTCGTCCGGAGTCTCATCCCGACTTGTGGGGGAATCATAATCTCGAGCATCCTTTCCTCACATGGGACAATGCTCTAATAATGATGACCATCACACTTTTATTTACTCACAACTCAAGAATTACAACTCGATACTTAGAACAAAATATGACTCTATATGAATGCCTCTGGCGGTGTACCGAGATGTGCAATGACTCATGAGTGACATTTATGAAAGAATTATGAACGGTGGCTTTGCCACAAATACGATGTCAGCTACATGATCATGCAAAGCAATATGACAATGATGGAGCATGTCATAATAAACGGAACGGTGGAAAGTTGAATGGCAATATATCTCAAAATGGCTATGGAAATGCCATAATAGGTAGGTATGGTGGCTTTTTGAGGAAGGTATATGGTGGGTGTATGGTACCAGCGAAAGTTGCGTGGTACTAGAGAGGCTAGCAATGGTGGAAGGGTGAGAGTGCGTATAATCCATGGACTCAACATTAGCCATAAAGAACTCACATACTTATTGCAAAAATCTATTAGTTATCAAAACAAAGTACTACGCGCATGCTCCTAGGGGATAGATTGGTTGGAAAAGACCATCGCTCGTCCCCGACCGCCACTCATAAGGAAGACAATCAATAAATAAATCATGCTCCAACTTCATCTCATAACGGTTCACCATACATGCATGCTACGGGAATCACAAACTTTAGAACAAGTATTTCTCAAATTCACAACTACTCAACTAGCATGACTCTAATATCACCATCTTCATATCTCAAAACAATCATCAAGTATCAAACTTTTCATAGTATTCAATGCACTTTTATGAAAGTTTTTATTATACCCATCTTGAATGCCCATCATAGTAGGACTAATTTTATAACCCAAGAAAATTACCATGCTGTTCTAAAGACTCTCAAAATAATATAAGCGAAGCATGAGAGCTTATATATTCTTCAAAGTAAAACCACCTCCGTGCTCTAAAAAGATATAAGTGAAGCACTAGAGCAAATGACAAACTACTCCAAAAGATATAAGTGAGGATCAATGAGTAGTCGAATAATTATGCAACTATGTGAAGACTCTCTAACATTTAAGAATTTCAGATCTTGGAATTTTATTCAAACAGCAAGCAAAACAAAATAAAATAAAATTACGCTCCAAGCAAAGCACATATCATGTGGTGAATAAAAATATAGCTCCAAGTAAAGTTACCGATGAATGAAGACGAAAGAGGGGATGCCATCCGGGGCATCCCCAAGCTTAGGCTCTTTGTTGTCCTTGAATGTTACCTTGGGGTGCCTTGTGCATCCCCAATCTTAGGCTCTTGCCACTCCTTATTCCATAGTCCATCGAATCTTTACCCAAAACTTGAAAACTTCACAACACAAAACTCAACAGAAAACTTATAAGGTCCGTTAGTATAAGAAAATAAATCACCACTTTTGGTACTGTTGTTAACTCATTCTAAATTCATATTGGTGTAATATCTACTGTATACCAACTTCTCTATGGTTCATACCGTCCAATACTAATCATAGATTCATCAAAATAAGCAAACAACACAATAAAAACAGAATCTGACAAAAACAGAACAGTATGTAGTAATCTGTATCATTTGAATACTTCTGTCACTCCAAAAATTCTGAAATAAATTGGTGGACCTTACGAATTTGTCTATTAATCATCTGCAAAAAGAATCAACCTAAACGCACTCTCCAGTAAAAAAAATGGCAGCTAATCTCGTGAGCGCAAAAGTTTCTGTTTTTTACAGCAAGATCGCAAAGACTTCACCCAAGTCTTCCCAAAGGTTCTATTTGGCACAAACACTAATTAAAACATAAAACCACATCTAAAGAGAGGCTATATGAATTATTTATTACTAAACAGGAGCAAAAAGCAAGGAACAAAAATAAAGTTGGGTTGCCTCCCAACAAGCGCTATCGTTTAACGCCCCTAGCTAGGCATGATGATTTCAATGATGCTCACATAAAAGATAAGAATTGAAACATAAAGAGAGCATCATGAAGAATATTACTAGCACATTTAAGTCTAACCCACTTCCTATGCATAGGGATTTTGTGAGAAAACTATTTATGGGAACAAGAATCAACTTGCATAGGAAGGTAAAACAAGCATAGCTTCAAGATTTTCAACACATAGAGAGGAAACTTGATATTATTGCAACTCCCACAAGCATATATTCTTCCCACATAATAATTTTCAGTAACATCATGAATGAATTCAACAATATAACTATCATGTGAGGCTTAACCCAATTGAAAATTAAAATCATGATGGCAAATTCCATGGTTATCATTATTCTTTATAGCATGCATGTCATCACAATAATTATCATAGATAGGAGGCATGCTATCATCAAAATAAATTTGCTCATCAAAACTTGGGGGACAAAAAATATCATCTTCA
This sequence comes from Triticum urartu, assembly GCF_003073215.2. NCBI lineage: Eukaryota > Viridiplantae > Streptophyta > Magnoliopsida > Poales > Poaceae > Triticum > Triticum urartu. The sequence continues at coordinate 111,977,622 of NC_053023.1, read as the reverse complement.
TCAAACATAGCATCCCCAAGCTTGTGGCTTTGCATATCATTAGCATCATGGATATTCAAAGAATTCATACTATAACATTGCAATCATGCTCATCATCCAAACATTTAGTGCCAAACATTTTAGTACATTCTTATTCTAACACTTTGGCACAATTATCGGAATCCTTATTTTCACGAAAGAATTAAAAAGATGAAGCATATGAGGCAACCTTAATTCCATTCTTTTAGTTTTCTTTTATAGACTAAAGTAGTGATAAAACAAGAAACTAAAAGATTTGATTGCAAGATCTAAAGATATACCTTCAAGCGCTAACCGCCATGGTAACGGCGCCAGAAAAGAGCTTGATGTCTACTACACAACCTTATTCTTATAGACGTTGTTTGGCCTCCAAGTGCAGAGGTTTGTAGGACAGTAGCAAATTTCCCTCAAGTGGATGACCTAAGGTTTATCAATCCATGGGAGCCGTAGGATGAAGATGGTCTCTCTCAAGCAAACTTGCAACCAAATAATAAAGAGTCTCTTGTATCCCCAACACACCCAATACAATGGTAAATTGTATATGTGCACTAGTTCGGCGAAGATATGGTGATACGAGTGCAATATGGATGGTAATTATAGGTTTTTGTAATCTGAAAATATAAAAACAGCAAGGTAACTAATGATAAAAGTGAGCGAAAACGGTATTGAAATGCGTTGAAACAAGGCCTAGGGTTCATACTTTCACTAGTGAAAGTTCTCTCAACAATAATAACATAATTGGATCATATAACTATCCCTCAACATGCAACAAAGAGTCACTCGAAAGTCACTAATAGCGGAGAACAAACGAAGAGATTATTGTAGGGTACGAAACCACCTCAAAGTTATCCTTTCTGATCGATCTATTCAAGAGTCCGTAGTAAAATAACACGAAGCTATTCTTTCTCTTCGATCTATCCTCGAGTTCGTACTAGAATAACACCTTAAGACGCAAATCAACCAAAACCCTAATGTCACCTCAAGTATCTGTGGGTATGATTATACGATATGCATCACACAATCTCAGATTCATCTATTCAACCAACACAAAGAACTTCAAAGAGTGCCCCAAAGTTTCTACCAGAGAGTAAAGACGAAAACGTGTGCTAACCCCTATGCATAAGTTCATGAGATCACGGAATGTCGGATTTCGGGTTCCGGCAGACCCTTGAGGTTCAAACACTGGGGTGCGCACGGAGATCTCTTCCCTACCGATCTACGTCCAATCTCCTCGCATGATCTAGCTGGAAACAACGAAGAACACAAGGGACACAAGGTTTATACTGGTTCGGGCCACCGTTGTGGTGTAATACCCTACTCCAGTGTGTGGTGTGGTGGATTGCCTCAGGGGCTGATGATGAACAGTACAAGGGAAGAACAGCCTCGCGAGAGGTGTTCTTGAGCTGGTGCGATGAACTGCTTGGGTGAGTTCAATCGCCTCTCTCTCTCTCTATCTCTCTTTTTCGGTCCCTTCTTGTTCGCCCTCTAATCTGTGGTGGCTAGCTCTATTTATAGAGGCCCTGGGCCTCTCCCCAAATAATGAGCGGGAAGGGCGCCAACAATTGGCCATTTTGAAGGGGAACATCTAGTACAAGTTATCCTGACCAAAGGTGGTCTTCGGCTGCCACAAGCACTGGTGATGACGCCGTCTTGGGCTCCACGGTGACCTCCATCCTGCCGCTCTATTGGTCTTGGTCTCGTTGCACCGGAATGGTAACCTTTGCCCGGTGCCTTGGCCTGTGCTTGCCCCCTTTGCACCAAAGGGGAAACAAGGACACTGTGCAGGCCGGCACCCGCCTGGCGCCCGCCTGGTCTCGATCATCATGGCTTGCGTCACGGGCTCCTCGTGAGGTACCCCTACCTTGATCTCTCCGCCTCCTCACGAGCCTGCCTGATGAGGCTGCCTCTGAGGAAGCTTCTGGTCGTCCGCCCCGCGAGGCTTGGCCCCTCACGAGGGTCTTGAGCTTGAGCTGATGAAGATGGGCCGCGCTGGGCCCCCACTTGAGCCACGCCGCAGGCCGTAGGCAGGCAAGTCTGGGGACCCCTGTTCCCAGAATGCTGACAGTAGCCCCCGGGCCCAAGGCACGCCCGGGCTTGGCCTAGCAGGGAAGCGAAGGGGCGAGCGCGAAGCGCCGGGGCCCCAAAAGCCTGCGGCCTCGGGCATCGCGTGGCGATTGATTGGACGTGGGCATCTGCGCTTCCCCATGACGCCTTGTTGCACGCCCGGCTAAGCGGACCCGCAGTTGCACACAGTTGCTCCTCCTTTCCGCTGCTCGCTCACCTCCTACCTTTCCTTCCTCTTCGAGCTCCAGCCTCCGCCGCCAACCCGGCTCGAGTTCTTCCCTCTCTTCACCACCATGGCACCGATGAAGAAAGGAAGGGGAAAGAAGCTCGTGCCTTCGCTCCGCACACCTCCGGCGGCGGCCCCCGCCGTTGCTCGGTCAATCATACTCAATCCAGAAGCCTTAAACAAGGTCCGCTCCGCCCTTGCCACGATCTTCAATGAGTGCGGCAGGACCACAGTCTGGCCTGCGTCCCATGCCTCCCTTGATAGGATCGTCAGGGAGGTCCGATTCTTTGACGATGCCCTATGGGCGGGTCTGGTTCCCCCCTTTTCCGCCTTCTTCAATGCGGTGCTCTCCCATTATCAGATCCGTATGATGCACCTCAGGCCGGAGTCCATTACCCTACTGGCTGTTTTTTTGCTTTTGTTTGTGAGGCGATGATAGGCATTCCTCCTTCCGTTGCCCTGCTGCACCACTTCTTTTCCTTGCGCCTAAGCGACCCCACTCAGTGCTCAGGGTGCGTGAGTTTCTTCGCCGTGCCAGAGACGGCCGCTTCAAGGATCGACTTCAGCCTTCCTTCTCCTGAGGCCAGGTTCAGAGAGCGGTGGCTGTACGTGGACGTCGGAGTGCCCAATCCTCTGCTCTCTCACCCGACCTCGCCTGCTGTTCCCCATGCGGGTTGGGATCATGAGGTGCTCGCGAGCCCCCAGCTCGCCTTCGTCTGGCGCCGCTTCCAGAGTTTGAGGGCGCTCAATGTGACAGCATCCAAGGTGGTGAAGGAGTTCCTCCAATGTTGCATTGCTCCTCTCTAGCGCCACTCTCGCCGGATGTGGGACTTTGTGGGGCACAGAGACCGCATGCGGCTTCAGGAGGAGGACTTGGCGCCTGAAGCGCTGCGGACGATGCTCAGGGTCTTGATCGGCGATCCTTCCCCAGGCAGCCTTCGGAGTAATGGTGTCCTCTTGTATCTTTGCTCCGGCAGGGCCGATTTTGTGAGGCAGATGCCCAGCTTCGACGAGTGGGGACTGCGCCCTGCTGGCTTCATGGGGCCCCGCGAGAACCCAGCCGCCGTGGTTACTTCCCCTGCCGCCCACAGCAGTCCTTCCTCGGGCGACAGGGCGGGGAGACGAGAACCGGCGGGAGTTGAGGCGACCGATGTCGAGGTGCCGACGCCGCGAGAAGTCTTGAAGGAGGCATCTCCCGAGGCCCTCCCTGGAGCGGCGACAGGTGCGGAGTCGCGACCTACGGTTCTTGAGGCCGGGGCCCCCGAGGCCCCAGCCGTTCCTCGCGAGGCGACGCCTGACGGCGCCCCCCAGGCTGACTCCTCCAACGCTGATCATCTTGTCGCTTCTTCCGCACCAGAGGCCGACCCCTGCGCCGAGCGCTTAGGTCGGTTCCGCGAAGACTTCGAGGCCCTCCGCAAGAGGAAGGAGGCCTTGGGTGGCAATGATCGCCCTTGCCGCTTGTTGAAGCACAGGAAGTATTTTGCCATGGACGAGTAAGTCTTCTTCTTTCCTTGCTCATTTACTTTGCTATCCCTACGACTGATTGTGTCCCTTTCAGGCCCTGCCCTGCGAAACTCGCCGAGTCAGCCCGGGAGCCATCCCCCCAAGCTTCGCCTTCTCCGCTGGCCCTGGGTTCGGCGAGCTCGAGCGGCACCCCTGCTGCCAGACCGGTCGGTGGAGTGGTCCGTTCAATAGGGCACCTCGAGCCTGCGTGCCCGCTGTCCTTTCTTCATGAGTCCTCCTGGGGCACAACCGGCTTGCCCCTTGTTCCTCCTACGATCATAGATGGTGGATGGATGAGGTCTGTCTTTGGCTCTTCTTCCATGGGTGGACCGATGCCAGGCCGGATTCCAAGAGAGGTCCATCTGAATGACTACGGCGCCAGCCCCCAGCCCCACGTCGGGAGGGGGCTTGCCGCCCCGGGGCCCTCCGCATGCTCCGGTGGAAGAGGGTGGTGCGGAAGACGTGCTCAGGCGCGCTCGGGAGCGACGCACCCTTCGCGAAGAGTTCCTCCAGAGGGCGGCGGATGCGGTGAGCCGGATCGGGGCAGAGCTTGCTGACGAGGATGCGCGCCTCGAGGCCGAAGGTTTGCGCCTTGCCGAGAAGAAGCGCAAACTAAAGGTAGTCGTCGCCCTCGCGCGTCACCAACGTGATCTTGACAACGCGAAGGCTGAAGCATCGCTGGTAGCTTCGCGGGAGGCCTACTCCCAGGCCGTCGAGGAGGCTCAGGAAGCAGACCGACGGCGCAAGGCTGCAGAGGAGCGCGCATGGGAGCTCCAAGCTTGGAGCAACTCCCTGGAGCAGCAAGTGGAACTGCGCCAGGTGGCCCTTGAGTCGATGGAGGGGGCCTCTGTTGACCGGGCGGAGCTTCTGAAGCGCGAGGAGGCACTGACAGTGGAGGCCGCCGAGCGCAACCTTGACCTTGAGTGGTTGGAGACGAGGGAGCGCCTGGTGGCCCGGGCGGAGGATGACGTTGCTGCGCGCGAAGCCCGGGCCCAGGAAGAAGTCGATCGCCACGTGGCGGAAGCTCGCTCGGCCTTCGAGCGCGAATACGAGACGAGGTTGGGGCTGATCAAGGCCGAGGCCGAGGGCAGGACCGCAGCCCTGAGGGCCAAACTGACCGAAGTGACGCGGCGTGCGGACTCCTCCGCAGCCGCCCTCAGCGCGGCGCAGGCGGAGCTGTCCTCTTCCCGGGCCGAGAAGCTTCTTCTCCAAAAGAGGGTTGATGACGCCGAGGCCGTCGCGCAGCGGAATGAGGACGAGATCCGTCGGCGGCGGGTTCTGGAGCATGTGCATTCCCCCATGCTTCAAATTCTCAGAGAGAGGGCCAACACAGCTTTGGGCTATATCTGCGAGGCTGCCGCTAAGCAGCCGCACGAGGTCAACTACGCCGGCAACCTCCAATTTTTCACCGATGTGGTGATGCTTCTAGAGAACCGATCCGAGAGGTCCCTTTGGCTTGTCGAAGAGAGGAGCCGAGCCATGCTCGGGCGTGCCTTCTCCCGCGTCTTCAGCCATCTGCAGGACAGGGACCCCCACTTCGACTTCGACGCTGCCATTGCACCCGTGCCCATTGCCGTCCAGGGCGACCTGGCGCGGTGGGTGGAGGACAACATGCACGCCCTCATCAGGGCCTTTGCGTCTGATGACGACGGCGTGGTCGTGGGCGCCAATGAAGGCGGCGTTGTGGACGAGCCTGGCGCTGATGGAGATGCTGGTGGCGGCGGAGGCAATGTCAACGACGCCAGTGATGCCTCCGAGGATGCCCAAGAAGACGCGGTGAGTGATATGTCCGACTGACCGCATGGCACTGCTGTTTAACCTTCCAACCCCGATGAGTCCCGAGCGGGCCTGCGGCGGCCGCTGCACCTCGGGTGTCTTCTGATTAACTTGTGGATCCCGTGATGAAAACCTCCGGTAAGGGTGCGGTAACAACGGTCCTGGTTGTGAACATGCCTGGCCCGGCCCGGCTCACGAGGGGCTCGCGAGGGGGGGCAGTCGATGTTCACTTTGGACGCAAAGCCAAAACCAGAACGCGGGAGATTGCTTGAATGAGACTAAACACCCCTTCCCCCAAACACACGCAAGCATCGAGCTCAAATCCAACTTAAATCCAAATCGAAGAACTTTGTCAACAAGGAAAGGCAAAAGCAAAAGGCCGCGTCTGGCACCTAGTCTAGTCTTCAATGTCTTCTCACCAGCGCAGAGCTAAGTGCTGCCACTGGGCGTGGGCGGGAGCCCCCGAGGCCCGAGGGCGGCTCTCCGGAGACTTCGGGGCGTGTACAACCCCACTTGTTATTACGTGAGAGTGTCACGGGCGGCGAGCTTCACAGGCACTGGGCCTTCTTCACAGGTACTGGCCTTGCTTCATATCGCCAGACGAGGGCCCCGCCTTGCACCTCACTCTGCCGCCATCGACGGCGACCGGAAACCAAGGACGACGCCAATGGGGCAGAGCGGTCGCCAGCGGTTCCCCCGACGACCACGGGTCCCCTACCGGGGGCAGGCCCTGGGGCACCTCCCCGGCAGGGGGCCTACCTCCTGAGAACGCCTTGCTCCGACCACCGCAGGACGAACCCGAATCTCGGCCCCTCTCCTGCAGCCCCCTGCGCCCTCCTCCTGAGGGGTATGAGGCTGCAGAATTGGGGCAGCCACCTGCTGCGGCGACCTGTATCTCCTGAGATCCATGGTTAGCATAAGCTTGCTCCTGAGGGATGAGTGGTACCCGATAGTTGCCGTCGCCGGTGCGGCTGTCGAGGCTCTCTTGTGGTTCCTGAAAGAGCTCAGCTCCTGGCGTCTCCTCGCCCCAGCCTGGCCCGAGGAATGAGCCATGATCTTCTTCCAGTGCGCACCCCTGATCCACCATGCGGGGCACGTAAGCTTCTGGGGCCACCGCCCCATGCGCCTCGTTGTAGCGCCCCGCATGCCACGCAGCCTGGCTTGGAGCGCCATCTTGGGGGTGATGGCGCGGTGGTACGCCAAAGCCGAAGGCCACGGCGGGCACCCCTTCGCTGGCCTGAGAAGAGGCCGGCGCGACTTGTCACCCGGTGCCGGTGGGGGTGTTGACGCTGAATGGGCCCTGGAGTCCGCCGGGAGTTGCGTGCGTGCGCACGACGCCGCCATACAGCCCGCCTTGGGTCTGGGGTGGCAGCTGGACGCAGAAAGGAGGTGTCCCTGAGGCAGCGGCGTCCAGGAGCTCGGTGACTCGCTCCAGCAATACGTCGCGGCCGCCCTCCAGCAGCCGACACTGTAGCAGCTCTCGGGTCACGGTGAGCGCGGCCCTGGAGTTTTCTTGCTCCCATCAGGTGTACGGCGCCGTGGCCGCGGCGTGGTTTGAGGCCCTTGCTGTGGCCCGCACCTGCCGTGGTGTGAGGGCAGGCGGCGTCTGGCCGCGTCGCCCGCGCCCCGCAGCGCCCTGCGGAGCGCAGGCTGCCTGAGGCGCAAGGTTGAGGTCGCCCTGGGCCGGTGACACGGCATGGGCAGGCCATGCTGCCCAGCAGTCGGCGTTGGCAGCCGGGTCGCTTGACATCTGAATGGCGAGGCGACGGAACGCGATGCGGAGGAAGAAGGATTCCGGCGCACCCCTACCTGGCGTGCCAAATGTCGGAATTCGGGTTCCGGCAGACCCTTGAGGTTCGAACACTGGGGAGCGCGCGGAGATCTCTCCCCTACCGATCTATGTCCAATCTCCTCGCGTGATCTAGCTGGAAACAACGAACAACACAAGGGACACAAGGTTTATACTGGTTCGGGCCACCATTGTGGTGTAATACCCTACTCCAGTGTGTGGTGTGGTGGATTGCCTCAGGGGCTGATGATGAATAGTACAAGGGAAGAATAGCCTCGCGAGAGGTGTTCTTGAGTTGGTGCGATGAACTGCTTGGGTGAGTTCAATCGCCTCTCTCTCTATCTCTCTTTTTCGGTCCCTTCTTGTTCGCCCTCTAATCTGTGGTGGCTAGCTCTATTTATAGAGGCCCTCGGCCTCTCCCCAAATAATGAGCGGGAAGGGCGCCAACAATTGGCCATTTTGAAGGGGAACATCTAGTACAAGTTATCCTGACCAAAGGTGGTCTTCGGCTGCCAAAAGCACTGGTGATGACGCCGTCTTGGGCTCCACGGTGACCTCCGTCCTGTCGCTCTATTGGTCTTGGTCTCGTTGCATCGGAATGGTAACCTTTGCCTGGTGCCTTGGCCTGTGCTTGCCCCCTTTGCACCAAAGGGGAAACGAGGACACTGCGCAGGCCAGCGCCCGCCTGGTCTTGAGGTACCCCTGCCTTGATCTCTCCGCCTCCTCGTGAGCCTGCCTGATGAGGCTGCCTCTGAGGAAGCTTCCGGTCGTCCGCCCCACGAGGCTTGGCCCCTCGCGAGGGTCTTGAGCTTGAGCTGATGAAGATGGGCCGCGCTAGGCCCCCACTTGAGCCACGCCGCAGGCCGCAGGAAGGCAAGTCTGGGGACCCCTGTTCCCTGAATGCCGACACGGAACTCGCAAGTTAATAACCAAAACATACATCAAGTGGATCATGTGATATCCCATTGTCACCACAGATAAGCACATGCAAGACATGCATCAAGTGTTCTCAAATCCTTAAAGACTCAATCCGATAAGATAACTTCAAAGGGAAAACTCAATCCATCACAAGAGAGTAGAGGGGGAGAAACATCATAACATCCAACTATAATAGCAAAGGTCGCGGTACATCAAGATCGTGCCAAATCAAGAACACGAGAGAGAGAGATCAAATACATAGCTACTGGTACACACCCTCAGCCCCGAGGGAGAACTACTCCATCCTCGTCATGGAGAGCGCTGGTATGATGAATATGGCCACCGGAGAGGGATTCCCCCATCCGGCAGGGTGCCGGAACGGGTCTAGATTGGTTTTCGGTGGCTACAGAGGCTTGCGGCGGCGGAACTCCCGATCTAGGTTTCCTTCTGGAAGTTTGGGTATATATAAGAGGTGTTGGAGTTGGGAACAAGTCAGGGGGTCCCCGAGGCGGCCACGAGGTAGGGGGCGCGCCGAGGGGGGTAGGGCGTGCCCCCCATCCTCGTGGTGGCCTCGGGACTCCTCTGGTCCATCTTCGGTACTCTGTGGGCTTCTTCTGTTCCAAAAACAATCTCCGTGAAATTTTAGGTCAATTGGACTCCGTTTGGTTTTCCTTTTCTGCGATACTCAAAAACAAGGAAAAAACAGAAACTGGCACTGGGCTCTAGGTTAATAGGTTAGTCCCCAAAATCATATAAAATAGCATATAAATGCATATAAAACATCCAAGGTTGATAATATAATAGCATGGAACAATAAAAAATTATAGATACGTTGGAGACGTATCATATTCCTTTTCTGCGAAACTCTAAAATAGGCAAAAAACAGAAACTGGCACCGGGCCTCCGGTTAATAGGTTAGTCCCAAAAATAATATAAAAGAGCATAATGAAGCCCATTAAACATCCAAAACAGATAATATAATAGCATGGAACAATCAAAAATTATAGATACGTTGGAGACGTATCATCATTCCCTTCCTAGGCCTCACCGTCGTCCACCGCCCTGGTGCTCTCGACGCGGCGTGGTCAACATGGTCAATGAATGACATCCATCGGAAGTGGACTGTACGTGGAGACACTGACAGCTGGGTCCACGGCCGCACGCAAGGAAGTGCCTCCTTATTACGCGCAAAATAATGATTTCTCGACCTGACAGCTGAGACCCACCGGAAGGGCCTCTGTATTTCAAGAAAAAAATGTTTCCCCCGCTGGCAGGTCGGACCCACCAGCTATATCTTCGCACGCAAGGAAGTGCCTTCTTATTACACACACAAAAATGAATACTCCCCCTGCTAGCTGGGACCCACCATAGTAGGAGGCTGACTTGTGGGCCTACTAAGTTGACGGGGACGGAGGGCTTTGTAAACTTAGCCAATATGAACAATTCTAGCTCCAGTGACCGTACGATGTCCATCCAACGGCCGTAGTGCTTCTTCAACATGTGGTCTTCTTGCTCTAGCCGCCCAAAGCAGTGCCGGTCGTGCCGCATGCTCCTGCCTCACGTGGCCGGCTGTGCTGCCGCGGAGGCCTCACCGCCCCTACTATTCCCACCGCTGGCCAGGCCCTACGGCGACAGCAGCCTCACACCGCAACCAAACCAGTGAACCCTCATACTCCTCTCCGCATGGGCATCCACTGCCGCGTCTTCCCCGGCTCCGCGTCTTCCCCTTCCTAGGCCTCACCGTCGTCCACCGCCCTGGTGCTCTCGGCGCGACGTGGTCAACGTGGTCAAGGAACGACTTCCATTAGAAAAGTACTGTATGTGGAGAGGCTGACAGCTGGGTCCACGGCAGCAGCAAGGAAGTGCCTTCTTATGATGTGCAAAATAATTATTCCTCCACCTGACAGCAGGGACCCACCAGATGGGCCACCGTATTTTGCGAAAAAAACGTTTCCCCCCTGACTGCTGGGACCCACCAGCTACATCTTCGCATGGAATGAAGTGCCTGACAGTCAGGACCCACCTGGTCGAAGCGTATGCAGCATTGTCATTCTGGTCGCAAACATGTACGTACATACGATCGGTCTGTCTGCAGGCTGCAGCGATGAACCCTGGCCATGTAAGGAAGGGCACGTGTCGTAGTATAGGTGCGCACATGTCATAGTAGAGGCGCGCACGTAGCATGTGCACGTACGTACAGCCAGGGTGCAAGAAAGAAAATACGGCCATGTACGTACATACGAGCGGGGTCTTGAACGCCTACTCGCGCATACGTACGGCCAGGGCTCGTGTACATGGCTGGGTCGGAACGGAGAAACTGTGTCATCGTCGTGTTCATGGGGAGCCAACCGGCTGGGTCGGAACAGAATGTGTCGTCGTGTTCATCGGGAGCCAACCAGCTTGGACAGAACAGCCGATGGAAATGAGGCCTAGCGTACCGCAGAACGGAGAAAACGGCCTTGTGTTCGACCGGCCATGGTCTAAATGGGATCTTGTTCATCGGGAGGGGTCCGGCATACCGCAAAACAAAGGAAACGGACTTCTGTTGGACCTCCTACGATCGAAACGGGATCCTGTTGATCGGGAGGGGTGTGGCGTATCGCAAAACGGAGGAAACGGACTTGTGTTGGAGTGCTACGGTCGAAACGGGGGTCCTGTTCATCGGGAGGGGTGTGGCGTACCACAAAACGGGACTCCACGGGATATTGTTCATCTCCACCGTCGACTATCTCCACGGGCTACTGTTCATCCACCGTTGACCTCCTCCAGCCTCCACCTGCGATTGTTCATCCACAGTGTCTCCCCTCCTGCCTCCACCAGCCATTGTACATCCATGGGCTCCTGTTCATCCAGCCTCCACCGCTCCTCCACCGGCTAATGTTCAACTAGCCCTCTCCATGGGGTCCTGTTCAACCACCCCTCCAGGGGCTACTGTTCATCCAGCCCTCCACCAGCTACTGTTCAACCAGCCCTCCACGGGGTCGTCCTGTTCATCCAGCCCTCCACGGGGTCCTGTTCATCCACCGGCTCGATCGATCAGGGTACTGTTCATCCAGAGGCAACGGCCTCTACTACCACGGGGTCCTGTTCATCCCCCCCCCACTGGGAACTGTTCATCCAAGCCCCCCAACAACGCTCATTGTTTATCCAGAGGCAGTAGGTTCGATCGGCTTCAGTTAGCAGCAGTAGCGAAGGAATCGCTCGATTGGGTTCAGTTAACAGTCATCGATCGATCGCTCGGGTTCAGTAACGCGTAGCCTACAGTGCAATCGCTCGGGTTCAGTAGGCAAATGCCTTGCTCGGGTTCAGTTAGAGCCCAACGCCTCGCACCCACGAGCGTACGTGTACGAGAGAAACGTGCATCACTCGGCCCCCGACCACCCACCCTAACTGAGAACTCCCCAATATTTTCCTCGCCCTCGTTTCTACCACGGTTTTTTCCGTCATGGACGGCCCAAAGAATGTCATGCAGCTGCGTCTCTGGCCCACCCAGGATGAAAAGCCCATTTTCTGTCATGATTTTTTGTCATAGAAGTAGGAGCCCACCACATCTATGATGATACCGGGTTTTATCATAATTATCGTCATAGAAGTGTCATAAGTATGACATAATTTTTTTCGTTCGGCCCAAAATGTCATGGATGTGACTTTTTTGTAGTGATGTGTGTGCACCGCCACGTCCTCGTCTACCACTATTTCCTGGCCACAAGGCCTTGCGAGCGTTTCTCTAGGTTTGTCAACAGCCCCCACTACATATTTGCTACGGTGGACATCACCAACAATGTAAAGGCGCTCGAGAATTCGGGCATTGCCTGCCAAAATCTTGTCGACATCCAGGGCCATACAAGATCTGGGGCAGCAAGGAGCATGAGAAGGACTCACTGGTTCACCTCGCCGAGGCCATCATCGACCCCTACTACAGAGACATGAAGGATTCGTGCAACAAGGACAACCGTGTCTGGCACTCGGCCTGGATGGAGAAACTCGACAAAGCTCACACCGTGTACGCGGCCAAGGAGGCGTACACGAGCTACGACATGTACAGGCGGATCGTTGACATGAGGAAGTGCCTCCTTCCCCAAAATGGCCAGGGATCCAGCTAGAAGCATAGCAATGGCAAGCATCGTCGCAACAATAAGTAGATGATTAGATCCTCATTTCTCCTACTTTAGTATGCATGTAATTGCTTACTTTGGTGTGTGGAAATGTTATGTGTGTAGTCACTTGTGTAATTGTATGCTTAATTTGGTTATGCAATGTTGTCTTTTTAAGTATATATGTTGATGCTCTGTAGACAGAGCGTAGATGTTGTCCGGACAAAGAAAATCACATCGCACATGGACTAAACAATGGAACCCGTCGGTGATGTTTCCATCAATCACTCACAATTGTATACCAGCAATCGTTTGCTCACAACACACACGGCTTGTTAGCAGTAATCATCTTTGTTGTTATCGGTCTTCGCACACATTTCCGATTACAGACCCATTTGCCGCGTATCACACACATCTTGTTAAGTTGAACCGTTTATGTTCTCATGTCTCAACGCAAATAGTTCATCCGAGTGAACCGCATGACGTATATCGCACACACCTTGATCTGGCTGACCGTTTCTTTTGTGTTGCCTAATCACAAACAGTTCATCCGAGTGAACCATATGTTATACATCGCACACACCTTCATCTGGCTGCCCGTTTCTTTTATGTTGCCTAATCACAAATAGTTAATTGAGCTGAACCGTATGCCCGGCATCGCACACGCAACTAAAATCTGAACCGTGTCTGATGCATCCTCCATCGCAAATGTTTTGCACCTTTTTTGACGGGGTTTTTACACCACCATTTGCGATTATGGCATCGCACACAGTTTCGTCGAAGGGTCTCTGATCGTAGTGTCACATTAGCAGCATCCTGTAGTAGTGCAAGACAACCGGCCCCCACACGATTGGCACTCTATCTCGCGGCTCAAGGTTTGGTAGGTGAGTAGCGGGGATCATTAATCAGACACAGTTCTGTATTGGAAATTGTCGGCTATTATGTTCACACATGGATTTTGCTGCGGGAATCGTGTGTAATTCAAAGTACAATACTCGTAAATTCCGGTGACCGGCGTGTGTACTGTCCCCGTCGATCTAGATTCCGGCCGCCAATAAATACTACCTTGCTCATGTCGTCCCGCCTGCATTCTCATCTTCATCCTCCCCTCGCTCGCCCTCTCTCTCTCTCAAATCTCTGTCATGGCATCGCCGGTCTGCCCACGCGTCGACGAGGAGTCCCCCCCCCCCGAGGACGCTCACTCGAATAGCAGCGACGAGGACCCCTACATGCCGCCGGACGAGGTTGCGCTAGACCCCCCAACTTTGGATTGGTTTTGGGGCCAGTACAATCTTTGTTTGTGGAAGTCACTGCCGCCGGCTGAGAAAGCCAGGCAAGTGGCATTCAAGAAGGAGATGGCGGAGGAGGAAGCCAGGTACCAGGCGGCCTGTGAAGCCCATGATGCCGCCTGGAAAAAGGAGGAGGCGGAGCTTTGGGGGCAGTCGCGTTGTCGTGCAGAGGAGGTGTATGAAGACGGGTACTTCGCGAGGAAGGTCATAGGCGTTGGGCGCCTCGTCGCTGCGTGGAGGTGGGCCGATAAGCTCCAATGTGCCACCGACGAGGAGCTTCGGTGGGCGCCCAACGAAATGGCAAGATTGTTCGTGCGCGTCCACCAGCAAGAGGCAGATCGGTACGTCAAGCGTGTACCTGCTCGAATTCCATTTCCTATCTGTTTTTGTATACTAATCATAGTATTGGTCTGCTTATTCCTCTGTTTCAATGTGTGTACTCTGTTTTCCGTTCTTATATGTTCTGTTTCATTGTGTGTATATATGGTTTCCATACTGTATATGTGGATGATAAAAGCTAGATTCAAATTAGTATACAAAAATAGATAGGAAATGGAATTCGAGCAGGTACAGCGAGCTGTGAATACATAGCTATCCATGTCGAAACGACTCAATAAAATAAAATGGGTCCATGAGACCATGACCAGCAGCCCTTGCCTACAGTAGCTCTTGGCTCTATTTGAACTCGTGCAAGCGTTCGTCCAAGCGGTCGACACGCTCGCGGTACATCTGGAGCGCGATCTCGAGCTCCAAGTTGGCTATTTCATCGGAGATCACCAGCTCGAGGATGCGACGACCATGTTCCTCTACTGCGCCCAGGTGGACACCTGGGCCAAGGAGGCGGTCGAACCTACGGACCAGCGCATTGGCATCCAACGGGCCGCGGACAAGGCGAACGGCGCCACCCATGCGAACGGCGCGGCGGACATTCGGTGCAAGTACAGCGCGGCTGGCCTCTGGTGCAACTACGGCGCTGAGGGCCTCTGCCCACTCCTGCAGAGGAATAGGGGTACTGACAGGACGTGTATCCAGCTGCGACGCCGTGTCGACAGCAGGCAAGTGCCGATGGATCCGCTCTTGCTGTGCGGCGCGGCGCGCCTCTCGCTCTGCGGCGCTCCAACGGTCTCGTCGTGCGGCAGCTGCAGCCTATCGGCGCGGATGCGCCTAGCTTGCTCTGCAGCGCGCCATCGATCATGTTGTGCGGCGAGCTGCAGCCTGTCGGCGCTGACATTCCTATCTTGATTCGCGGTTCTCAAGCGCCATGCGCCAAAGGTCTGCTCAACCCTGGCGATGACACGCATCACGGCGTTGTCCATCGCATTGTCGGGGAGCGCCTCGGCCTCGACGGGCCGTGGCACCTGCTCGTTTTCCTCGTCAACGAGGTTGATGGCAGAGGCGTCGCTTTGGTGGGTTGGCATGCTTGGAAAAGTTGGATGTGCTACAGGCTTCGCTTGTCGCCCCCGTGCGTCGCACGCTGCCTAGGTTTATACGTAATATCGCTGGGTGGCGGGAAACAGGTGGGGAAATGACGGGAAACGGTGGCGTGTTCATAAAATGACATCAATTAATGGAAACTTAGCATAGAAAAAACATCGAGCTAGCACAAGAAGTAGATGATGATCAGATGAACACAGACCACACTAGGGAACCCGTCGGTGATGAATTCATCAATCGCAAACGGTTGAATACTAGCAAGCATTTGCCCACAACACACACGGCTTATTCCATCACAAATAGGTCAGATGGATCAACTGTATGCCACGTATCGCACATTCTCAAAAGGTAATGTGGTAGACCTTCTTTAACATGTGTTAAAAAATAAAAATAAAAATAAAAAACAAGGACCTCGAGGTTAAATTAACTCATGGGATGGGTCATATCTATCATTTAATTTGACAAATACGACCCATCTTATCAGTTAATTTAACATCAACACAACTTCCCATCCAGTCACCCATCTGATGGCTCCTCCAGCCTGAGCACACTTAACTTGAGAGTTCTCTTACATGAGCTACTAGTGGAACAACTAGTCCTTGCTGATATACGATGCCTCTTTGCATCCTTATGGCGTATCCGGATGACCGCCCGTCCCCCAATGGCCAATAGATGTTGTGTAGACAGAGCATATCACATACGTCTTATTAGAAGCAATCGTTTGTGTTATTATCGGTCTTCGCACACATTTCTGACTACAGACCTGTTTGCCGTGTATCAGAGACATCTTGTTATATCAAACCGTTTATGTTCTCTTGTCTCAACGCAAATAGTTCATCCGAGTGAACCACATGCCATATATCGCACACACCTTGATCTGGCTGACCGTTTATTTTGTGTTGCCTAATCACAGACAGTTCATCTGAGTGAACCGTATGTTATATATCGCACACACCTTCATTTGGCTGCCTGTTTCTTTTGTTCCTCCTCATCGCAAATAGTTAATTGAACTGAACTTTATGCCCTACATAGCACAAGCAACTAAAATCTGAACCATATTTGATGCATCCTCCATCGCAAACGTTTTGCACCTTTTTTGACAGGTTTTTTACACCACCGTTTGCGATTATTGCATCGCACATAGTTTTGTCGAAGGGTCTCTGATCGTAGTGTCGCGTTAGCAGCATCCTGCAGTAGTGTTCATTTATGACATACTTAGCATACTTAAGTAAAAATGGCATGATAACCTTGGTTTAGCTCCAAAATGACATAGGCTTAGCTTATTTTCCTCCAAAATGACAAAATAACCTTACTAAGCTCCAAAATGACCTATTTACCTAGCTTAGCCCTATAATGACCTACACTTAGCATTTTTCCTCCAAAATGACAAAATATGCTTAGTTAGCTCAAAAATGGCATAACTACCTAGGTTAGCTAAAAAATGACCTATACATAGATTCTTGAGAAAATTCCTTATTTGACACTGTCTTAAAATCTGGTTCCTTATTTGACACTAGAAAAGTTCTTCTTCCCTATTTGACACTAGTCCTAAATTTTATTCCCTATATGACACTTCCGTCCATTTTGAGCCTAAATGACACCTGAAAAGACGATTTTGCCCCTCATGCGGTATGTGTGCGCGCGTGCGTGTGCTGTTGCGTGTGTGGGTGCACGCGCACATGTGTGCTGCTGCTGCTGCACGTATGTGTGCATGTGTGCTGTTGCGTGTGTGTTTACTACTGCGTGTGTATGTGCGCGCGTGTGTGTGTGCTGTTGCATGCCTATGTGTTGCATGCGTGTGTGCTGCTGCTGCGTGTGTGTGTGTATGTGGGTGTGTGCTGCGTGCGTGTGTGTTGTTGTGTGTGTGTGTGCACGCGCGCGTGCGTGTGTGTGCGTGTGCATGTGTGTTGGTGCATGTGTATGTGTTGTTGCGTGTGTGTTTCTGCCTTCGCACTGATGTTGCGTGTGTGCCCTATTGCCCCCCACACACATACCACACGAGGGGCAAAAGAGTCTCTTCAGGTGTAATTTAGGCTCAAAATGGACGAAAATGTCATATAGGGAATAAAATTTAGAACTTGTGTCAAATAGAGAAGAAAAACTTTTCCAGTGTCAAATAAGGAAGCGGATTTTAAGATAGTGTCAAATAAGGAATTTTCTCTAGATTCTTCAGTTCATTTATGACATACTTAGCATACTTAGGTAAAAAATGGCATGATAACCTTGGTTTAGCTCCAAAATGACATAGACTTAGCTTATTTTTCTCCAACATGAGAAAATAACCTTACTAAGCTCCAAAATGACCTATTTACCTAGCTTAGTTGGAAGAAGAAGAAGAAGATAAAGAAGAGGATAGGAAAAAAAGAAAGAGAAGAAAAAATTCTTCTTCTTCTTTTCTTCTTCTTCTTCTAACTTTCTTCTTTCCCAATTTGCAGATTTGCTTTAGATGAGGAGTTTGCGTTCATGGAGTCTACTCTTCTCCTTATGCTTCGTTTATGTTTGATACATTGTTGGATATGTGTTGGATAACTTGTTGGATATGTTGTTGGATAACTTGTGTTGGATATGTTGCTGGATATGTTGGATATGTTGTTGGATAACTTGTGTTCGATATGTTGTTGGATAACTTGTTGTTGGAAACTTGTTATATATATGTTGTTGGAAACTTGTTATATATATGATGTTGGAAACTTGTTATATATATATGTGTGTGTGTGTGTGTGTGTGAAATTGAATGAATTTAATAAAAAAAATAGGGGTTGTACAGGCTCTTTGTCGTCTGCTGGCAGACGGCAAAGAGCTTTGCCATCAGCCAGCAGACGGCAAAGCTGCCATGTGGCAGCTACATGTGCAACCTGGGGCACTGTGGCTGGCCTATTTGGTCAGTTTGTCGTCTACTGGCAGACGACAAAGACCTTTGCACCTTTGCCGTCTGCCAGCAGACGGCATAGCATGCCACATGGCAGCTACCTGGGCTGGCCTATTTAGGCACTTTGCCGTCGGCTGGCGGACGACAAAGATGAAAAGGTCTTTGTTGTCTACTAGCAGACGGCAAAGCATGTCGTTAACTTCCTAACAGAACTAACCTACCACATGTGTCGTCTAGGCCCTTTGTCGTCTGCCAACGGACGGCAAAGGCCTCGACATCTTTGCCGTCAGCCAGCAGACGGCAAAGAGCCCTTTGTTGTGGTTCGTTCAGCCGGACGGTTTGCCGTCTGCTGGCTGACGGCAAAGGTCTTTGCTGTCCGCTAGGCATGCCTTTGCCATCTGCCATGGCTGACGGCAAAGAACCTGATTCCTGTAGTGATATTGAGAGGAGACACTAATAAGTTTTTAACTAGAGTAGCAGAACTAATTAATTGGCAAGTCAATAGGATTTTATCCCTGCATAGGCAACATCTTAATTTGAGGTTGTCTGGCTCCAGCCTTAGTATCCATAAATATTAGATGGAACAAACAATTAACTCAAGTCAATAGGATTTATAGGCAGCGATACCTGAGCAACATCGCAACTACGCGTCCCCACGGTGAACCCTACCTTCATAAGTTAACAACACTATCTTGCAACATTAAAATAAAAAGGTTTACACTTTATCTAAGATGTGGTCCGTGCAGCTTATTGTAAATGATAGAAATAAAATAAAATGAGATTGGAACATAAAATTAAATTCCGACCTGAAAATTTTGCATATGATTTTTTTCTCAATCACCCATGTTTTGAGGACTTGGACATTCTGGTGAACACTTAGTGGGTATGCTACTAAGTACTGATATTAAGGATACTGCTTACAATCCAACCTCAGGTCATGTCCTCAAGACCTCAAACACATAGTACACTCAGTAGTTTAAATTGCTGCTACTGAAAAATATTAGCGCAAAGAGAAATTGATGATGTAAGCACAAACTGCGGGAGGGAACTCAAAGCACGGACCTCTACAGTGAAGTCAAGGGAAATGTCACGGAAACAGATAAAAATTCTTGCCTCAAATCTTTTGTGTGCTTGGTGCCAGCAATCATTGTCGGGAGGAAGAAAATTCACCCAAACACACAGGAATCAGTGTTAAATGCAAAGGAGAACTTGTCTTCACTTGGATTGGATTGGATTCGTCAAGAAAGAAAGAAAAAGATGGAAGGAAGGGTCCCTTGTACGTGTTCAGCTTGTCGCCCCTTTCCTCGACATTAATTCCTTGTTCTAAACGTCGGCTAGGGTCCATCTGAAGGAAATATGCCCTAGAGGCAATAATAAAGTTATTATTTATTTCCTTATATCATGATAAATGTTTATTATTCATGCTCGAATTTTATTAACCGGAAACATAATACATATGTGAATACATAGACAAACAGAGTGTCACTAGTATGCCTCTACTTGACTAGCTTGTTGATCAAAGATGGTTATGTTTCCTAACCATAGACATGAGTTGTCATTTGATTAACGGGATCACATCATTAGGAGAATGATGTGATTGACTTGACCCATTCCGTTAGCTTAGCACTTGATCGTTTAGTTTGTTGCTATTGCTTTCTTCATGACTTATACATGTTCCTATGACTATGAGATTATGCAACTCCCATTTACCGGAGGAACACTTTGTGTGACACCAAACGTCACAACGTAACTGGGTGATTATAAAGGTGCTTTATAGGTGTCTCCGAAGGTACTTGTTGGGTTGGCGTATTTTGATATTAGGATTTGTCACTCCGATTGTCGGAGAGGTATCTCTGGGCCCACTCGGTAATGCACATCACTATAAGCCTTGAAAGCATTGCAACTAATGAGTTAGTTGCGGGATGATGTATTACAGAATGAGTAAAGAGACTTGCCAGTAACGAGATTGAACTAGGTATTGAGATACCGACGATCGAATCTTGGGCAAGTAACATACCGATGACAAAGGGAACAACGTATGTTGTTATGCGGTTTGACCGATAAAGATCTTCGTAGAATATGTGGGAGCCAATATGAGCATCTAGGTTCCGCTATTGGTTATTGACCGGAGACGTGTCTCGGTCATGTCTACATAGTTCTCGAACCCGTAGGGTCCGCACGCTTAACGTTACGATGACAGTTATATTATGAGTTTATATGTTTTGATGTACCAAAGGTTGTTCGGAGTCCCGGATGTGATCAAGGACATGACGAGGAGTCTCGAAATGGTCAAGACATGAAGATTGATATATTGGAAACCTATGTTTGGATGTCGGAAGTGTTCCGGGTGAAATCGGGATTTTACCGGAGTACCAGGAGGTTACCGGAACCCCCCGAGAGCTTAATGGGCCTATATGGGCCTTAGTGGAAATAGAGGGAAGCAAGGGGAGTGTGGGGTGCGCCCCCCAAGGCCCAAACCGAATTGGTTTAGGGCAAGGGGGGCGGCCCCCTCTTTCCTTCTTCCCCTCTCTCTTTCCTTCTCACGAATCCTATTCCAACTAGGAAAGGGGGGAGTCCTACTCCCGATGGGAGTAGGAATCCTCCTGGCGCGCCCTCTCCTTGGCCGGCCGCACCCCTCCCCCTTTCTCCTTTATATACAGGGGCAGGGGGCACCCCATAGACACAACAATTGATCGTTTGATCCTTTAGCCGTGTGCGGTGCCCCCCTCCACCATAGTCCACCTCGATATTACTGTAGCGGTGCTTAGGCGAAGCCCTGCGTCGGTAGAACATCAACATCATCACCACACTGTCGTGCTGATGAAACTCTCCCTCAACACTTGGCTGGATCGGAGTTCGAGGGACGTCATCGGGCTGAACGTGTGCTGAACTCGGAGGTGCCATACGTTCGGTACTTGATCGGTCGGATCGTGAAGACGTATGACTACATCAACCGCGTTGTGCTAACGCTTCCGCTTTCGGTCTACGAGGGTACTTAAACAACACTCTCCCCTCTCGTTGCTATGCATCACCATGATCTTGCGTGTGCGTAGGAAATTTTTGAAATTACTATGTTCCCCAATGGTGGCATCCGAGCCAGGTTTTATGCGTAGATGTCTTATGCACGAGTAGAACACAAGTGAGTTGTGGGTGATATAAGTCATACTGCTTACCAGCATGTCATACTTTGGTTCGGCGGTATTGTTGGATGAAGCGTCCCGGACCGACATTACGCGTACGCTTACGCAAGACTGGTTCTACCGACGTGCTTTGCACACAGGTGGCTGGCGGGTGACAGTTTCTCCAACTTTAGTTGAACCGAGTGTGGCTACGCCCGGTCCTTGCGAAGGTTAAAACAACACCAACTTGACAAACTATCGTTGTGGTTTTGATGCGTAGGTAAGAACGGTTCTTGCTAAGCCCGTAGCAGCCACGTAAAATTTGCAACAACAAAGTAGAGGACGTCTAACTTGTTTTTGCAGGGCATGTTGTGATGTGATATGGTCAAGGCATGATGCTAAATTTTATTGTATGAGACGATCATGTTTTGTAACCGAGTTATCGGCAACTGGCAGGAGCCATATGGTTGTTGCTTTATTGTATGCAATGCAATCGCCCTGTAATGCTTTACTTTATCACTAAGAGGTAGCGATAGTCGTAGAAGCATAAGATTGGCGAGACGACAACGATGCTACGATGGAGATCAAGGTGTCGCATCGATGACGATGGTGATCATGACGGTGCTTCGGAGATGGAGATCACAAGCACAAGATGATGATGGCCATATCATATCACTTATATTGATTGCATGTGATGTTTATCTTTTATGCATCTTATCTTGCTTTGATTGACGGTAGCATTATAAGATGATCCCTCACTAAATTATCAAAGTATAAGTGTTCTCCCTGAGTATGCACCGTTGCGAAAGTTCTTCGTGCTGAGACACCACGTGATGATCGGGTGTGATAGGCTCTATGTTCAAATACAACGGGTGCAAAACAGTTGCACACGCGGAATACTTAGGTTAAACTTGACGAGCCTAGCATATAACAGATATGGCCTTGGAACACGGAGACCGAAAGGTCGAGCATGAATCATATAGTAGATATGATCAACATAGTGATGTTCACCGTTGAAACTACTCCATCTCACGTGATGATAGGACATGGTTTAGTTGATATAGATCACGTGATCACTTAGAGGATTAGAGGGATGTCTATCTAAGTGGGAGTTCTTAAGTAATATGATTAATTGAACTTAAATTTATCATGAACTTAGTCCTGGTAGTATTAGCATATCTATGTTGTAGATCAATAGCTCGCGTTTAGCTCCCCTGTTTTATTTTTGATATGTTCCTAGAGAAAACTAAGTTGAAAGATGTTAGTAGCAAGGATGCGGATTGGATCTGTGATCAGAGGTTTATCCTCATTGCTGCACAGAAGAATTATGTCCTTGATGCACCGCTAGGTGACAAACCTATAGCAGGAGCAGATGCAGATGTTATATATGATGACTACTTGATAGTTTAGTGCACCATGCTTAAACGGCTTAGAATCAGGACTTCAAAGACGTTTTGAACATCATGGACCATATGAGATGCTCCAGGAGTTGAAGTTAATATTTCAAGCAAATACCCGAGTTGAGAGATATGAAGTCTCCAACAAGTTCTATAGCTAAAAGATGGAGGAGAATAGCTCAAGCAGTGAGCATGTGCTCAGATTGTCTGGGTACTACAATCGCTTGAATCAAGTGGGAGTTAATCTTCCAGATAAAATAGTGATTGGCAGAATTCTCTATTCACCATCACCAAGTTAGTAGAACTTTGTGATGAACTATAATATGCAAGGGATAACGGAAACGATTCCCAAGCTCTTCGTGATGCTGAAATCGATGAAGGTAGAAATCAAGAAAAGCATCAAGTGTTGATGGTAAACAAAACCACTAGTTTCAAGTAAAGGGACAAAGGGAAGAAAGGGGAACTTCAAGAAGAATGGCAAGCAAGTTGTTGCTCAAGTGAAAAAACCCAAGTCTAGACCTAAGCCTGAAACTGAGTGCTTCTACTGCAAAGGGACTGGTCACTGGAAGCGGAACTACCCCAAGTAATTGGCGAATAAGAAGGATGGCAAAGTGAACATAGGTATATTTGATATACATGTTATTGATGTGTACTTTACTAGTGTTTATAGCAACCCCTCAGTATTTGATACTAGTTCAGTTGCTAAGAATAGTAACTCGAAACAGGAGTTGCAGAATGAACAGAGACTTGTTAAGGGTGAAGTGACGATGTGTATTGGAAATGGTTCCAAGATTGATATGATCATCATCGCACACTCCCTATACTTTCGGGATTAGTGTTAAACCTAAAATAAATGTTATTTAGTGTTTGCGTTGAGCATGAATATGATTGGATCATGTTTATTGCAATACGGTTATTCATGTAAGTTAGAGAATAATTGTTGTTCTATTTACATGAATAAAACCTTCTATGGTCATACACCCAATGAAAATGGTTTGTTAGATCTCGATCGTGGTGATACACATTTTCATAATATTGAAGCCAAAAGATGCAAAGTTAATAATGATATTGCAACGTATTTGTGGCACTGCCGTTTAGGTCTTATTGGTGTAAAGCGCATGAAGAAAATCCATGCTGATGGGATTTTGGAATCACTTGATTATGAATCAGTTGATGCTTGCGAACCATGCCTCATGGGCAAGATGACTAAGACTCCGTTCTCCGGAACAATGGAGCGAGCAACAGATTTGTTGGAAATCATACATACTGATGTATGTGGTCCGATGAATATTGAGGCTCACGGCAGGTATCATTATTTTCTGATCTTCACAGATGATTTGAGCAGATATGAGTATATCTACTTGATGAAACACAAATCTGAAACATTTAAAAAGTTCAAAGAATTTCAGAGTGAAGTGGAGAATCATCGTAACAAAAATAAAAGTTTCTACGATATGATCGCAGAAGTAAAATATTTGAGTTATGAGTTTGGCCTTCGGTTAAAACAATGTGAAATAGTTTCACTACTCACGCCACCTGGAACACCACAGTGTAATGGTGTGTCCAAACGTCGTAACCGTACTTTATTAGATATGGTGCGATCTATGATGTCTCTTACCAATTTATCACTATCGTTTTGGGGTTATGCATTAGAGACAGCTGCATTCACGTTAAATAGAGCACCATCTAAATCCGTTGAGATGACACCTTATGAACTGTGGTTTGGCAAGAAACCTAAGCTGTCGTTTCTTAAAGTTTGAGGTTGCAATGCTTATGTGAAAAAGTTTCAACCTGATAAGCTCAAACCCAAATCGGAGAAGTGTGTCTTCATAGGATACCCAAAAGAAAATGTTGGGTAACCTTCTATCACAGATCTGAAGGCAAGATATTCATTGTTGAGAATGGATCATTTCTAGAGAAGGAGTTTCTCTCGAAAGAAGTGAGTGGGAGGAAAGTAGAACTTGATGAGGTAACTGTACCTGCTCCCTTATTGGAAAGTAGTTCATCACAGAAATCTGTTCTTGTGACTACTACACCAATTAGTGGGGAAGCTAATGATGATGATCATGTAACTTCAGATCAAGTTTCTACCGAAACCTCGTAGGTAAACCAGAGTGAGATCCGCACCAGAGTGATATGGTAATCCTGTTCTGGAGGTCATGTTACTTGACCATGACGAGCCTACGAACTATGAGGAAGCGATGATGAGCCCAGATTTCGCGAAATGGCTTGAGACCATGAAATCTGAGATGAGATCCATGTATGAGAACAAAGTATGGACTTTGATTGACTTGCCCAATGATCGGCGAGCCATTGAGATTAAATGGATCTTCAAGAGGAAGACGGACGCTGATAGTAGTGTTACTATCTACAAAGCTAGAATTGTCGCAAAAAGGTTTTCGACAAGTTCAAGGTGTTGACTACGATGAGAGTTTCTCACTCGTATCTATGCTTAAGTCTGTCCGAATCATGTTAGCAATTGCCGCATTTTATGAAATCTAGCAAATGGATAAACAAAACTGCATTCCTTAAAGGATTTATTAAAGAAGAGTTGTATATGATGCAACCAGAAGGTTTTGTCAATCCTAAAGGTACTAACAAAATATGCAAGCTCCAGCGATCCATCTATGGACTGGTGCAAGCATCTCGGAGTTGGAATATACGCTTTGATAAGTTGATCAAAGCATATAGTTTTATACAGACTTGCGGTGAAGCCTGTATTTACAAGAAAGTGAGTGGGAGCACTACAGCATTTCTGATAAGTATATGTGAATGACATATTGTTGACCGGAGATAATGTAGAATTATTCTGCAAAGCATAAAGGAATGTTTGAAAGGAGTCTTTCAAAGAAAGACCTCGGTGAAGCTGCTTACATATTGAGCATCAAGATCTATAGAGATAGATCAAGATGCTTGATAATTTTTTCAATGAGTACATACCTTGACAAGATTTTGAAGTAGTTCAAAATGGAACAGTCAAAGAAGGAGTTCTTGCATGTGTTACAAGGTGTGAAGTTGAGTAAGACTCAAAACCCGACCACGGCAGAAGATAGAGAGAGAATGAAAGTCATTCCCTATGCCTCAGCCATAGGTTCTATAAAGTATGTCATGCTGTGTACCAGACCTATTGTATACCCTGCCCTGTTTTTTGGCAAGGGAGTACAATAGTGATCTAGGATTATATCACTAGACAGCGGTCAAAATTATCCTTAGTGGAATAAGGATATGTTTCTCGATTATGGAGGTGACAAAAGGTTCGTCGTAAAGGGTTACGTCGATGCAAGTTTTGACACTGATCCAGATGACTCTAAATCTCAATGTGGATACATATTGAAAGTGGGAGCAATTAGCTAGAGTAGCTCCGTGCAGAGCATTGTTGACATAGAAATTTGCAAAATACTTACGAATCTGAATGTGGCAGACCTGTTGACTAAACTTCTCTCACAGGCAAAACATGATCACACCTTACTACTCTTTGGGTATTAATCACATAGCGATGTGAACTAGATTATTGACTCTAGTAAACCCTTTGGGTGTTGGTCACATGTCGATGTGAACTATGGGTGTTAATCACATGGTGATGTGAACTATTGGTATTAAATCACATGGCGATGTGAACTAGATTATTGACTCTAGTGCAAGTGGGAGGTTGGAGGAAATATGCCCTAGAGGCAATAATAAAGTTATTGTTTATTTCCTTATATCATGATAAATGTTTATTATTCATGCTCGAATTTTATTAACCGGAAACATAATACATATGTGAATACATAGACAAACAGAGTGTCACTAGTATGCCTCTACTTGACTAGCTTGTTGATCAAAGATGGTTATGTTTCCTAACCATAGACATGAGTTGTCATTTGATTAACGGGATCACATCATTAGGAGAATGATGTGATTGACTTAACCCATTCCGTTAGCTTAGCACTTGATCGTTTAGTTTGTTGCTATTGCTTTCTTCATGACTTATACATGTTCCTATGACTATGAGATTATGCAACTCCCGTTTACCGGAGGAACACTTTGTGTGCCACCAAACGTCACAACGTAACTGGATGATTATAAAGGTGCTCTACAGGTGTCTCCGAAGGTACTTGTTGGGTTGGTGTATTTCGAGATTAGGATTTGTCACTCCAATTGTCGGAGAGGTATCTCTGGGCCCACTCGGTAATGCACATCACTATAAGCCTTGCAAGCATTGCAACTAATGAGTTAGTTGCGGGATGATGTATTACGAAATGAGTAAAGAGACTTGCCGGTAATTAGATTGAACTAGGTATTGAGATACCAACAATCGAATCTCGGGCAAGTAACATACCGATGACAAAGGGAACAACGTATGTTGTTATGCGGTTTGACCGATAAAGATCTTCGTAGAATATGTGGGAGCCAATATGAGCATCCAGGTTCCGCTATTGGTTATTGACCGGAGACGTGTCTCGGTCATGTCTACATAGTTCTCGAACCCGTAGGGTCCGCACGCTTAACGTTACGATGACAGTTATATTATGAGTTTATATGTTTTGATGTACCGAAGGTTGTTTGGAGTCCCGGGTGTGATCAAGGACATGACGAGGAGTCTCGAAATGGTCGAGACATGAAGATTGATATATTGGAAGCCTATGTTTGGATGTCGGAAGTGTTCCGGGTGAAATCGGGATTTTACCGGAGTACCGGGAGGTTACCGGAACCCCCGGAAGCTTAATGGGCCTATATGGGCCTTAGTGGAAATAGAGGGAAGCAAGGGGAGTGTGGGGTGCGCCCCCCAAGGCCCAAACCGAATTGGTTTAGGGCAAGGGGGCCGGCCCCCTCTTTCCTTCTTCCCCTCTCTCTTTCCTTCTCCCGGATCCTATTCCAACTAGGAAAGGGGGGGAGTCCTACTCCCGGTGGGAGTAGGACTCCTCATGGCGCGCCCTCTCCCTGGCCGACCGCACCCCCCCCCCTTGCTCCTTTATATACGGGGGCAGGGGCACCCCATAGACACAACAATTGATCGTTTGATCCTTTAGCCGTGTGCGGTACCACCCTCCATCATAGTCCACCTCGATATTACTGTAGCGGTGCTTAGGCGAAGCCCTGCGTCGGTAGAACATCAACATCGTCATCACACCGTCGTGCTGACGAAACTCTCCCTCAACACTCGGTTGGATCGGAGTTCGAGGGATGTCATCGGGCTGAACGTGTGCTGAACTCGGAGGTGCCGTACGTTCCGTACTTGATCGGTCGGATCGTGAAGACGTACGACTACATCAACCGCGTTGTGCTAACGCTTCCGCTTTCGGTCTACAAGGATACGTAGACAACACTCTCCCCTCTCGTTGCTATGCATCACCATGATCTTGCGTGTGCGTAGGAAATTTTTGAAATTACTACGTTCCCCAACACCATCATGGGGACGCGTGAGTAGGCGGATCACGGATGGTCGAGGCGACGGTGGGGGAATTTGCTAGAGGAGAGCGATGCGGGCCGACTGGTGGTGGATATTAGACGGGGAGGCCGGCAGAATTGCAGGCGGGAGCCAACGATTTAGGAGAGGGGAAGAACAATGTCAAGAGCGCGAGAGGACTAGCGTGGGCAAGTTTTGTTTGAGCAGAACGTGCCTGAGAAAGTTGGGGGACATCATGTTACGTGTTGTCCCGGGCAAGTTGGGCCAAGCGTTCCGGCCCACATGGGTCATCCACTGACAACATGGACCCACTAGGCCCTTTCACACACAATGCACCAGGAGGCTTGATTTCCTGGGAGGTTAAACTAGTTAGATTAGATGCTTTAAAGCGGTAATCCACTCTACTGCTCGGGTTCAGATGAGCCCGGTGAATAGTACAGCTATTAAAAATAGAAAAAATAGAAAAAAAATTGATTATTATTTTTTGCTGGAAAGATGTTTGTGTGCATGATGTCTGTGCAAGATTTCATCCTGTTTGGACAGTTGTGGAGCTTGTGGCAAAAAAGAGAAATTCGGCTAGAATATTGCGTGAACAGTAACCTTATTCACAGAGCCAGATTTTGTCTTTTTTGTCGTGCGCTTCTCGAATGTCCAAACTTCATCAATTTTTTCACGAACATCGCACACACAAGCATCTTGCTTGGAAAAAAGTTTGGATTTTTTTTATTTATGAGCCCGGGTGCTGAAACGCCGCACTCGCTTTAAAACTACTATTTTAAAAGCATTTTAGAGTCCTGGTTTTCTTTTCTTTTTGCCATGACTTTCGTGAATATCATTACACGATGAAGTTTTGCAAACACTCGAAGTTTACAAAAAGAAAGTTTCAGATTTTCTTTTTGATTTTTTTTTACTTTTCGTCGCGAGTTCATTTGAGCTGGCGAGCAAAAAGGACTTTTGGCTCTCCATGTCGGCAGTGTCTAGTGACAAGTACCGGCCGTTTCTTACTTTCTGTCCTATCCTGGCCAACGTGATGCATATGAATGTAGTACTAGTTGATTTTCTTCTGGCTGGGCATTCCATGGGTCGGAATACCCTCCTGCTTTATCCGGTTCTTCCATCCCAGCATAGCAAATTTGATAAATTTGACCTGTGAACGAAATCAAATCACAGAATGAACTACTCGTAAAACTATTTCACGCGATTGACCTTTTTGTGTGACGCCCGACACGAAGGCGTCACACTACATTGTGCAACGCATCACAGATAGGTGCTACACGCCTGGCCAACGTTGCACCTCAAACTGTCTAAAAATTGCTAAGTCATTGTGCAGAGCCTACGAGCTAGGCGCTGCACTGTATAGTGTGGCGCCTAGCTCTCAGGCGCTGTACTAGTGGTTGCACTATAAAATGAAACAATCACTAGTGCAGCGCCTAGAAGCTAGGCGCCACACTACTGTATAGTGTGGCGCCTAGCTCTCAGGCGCTGCACACTGACTTAGTAATTTTCGGATTACATGGGTGCGACGCTGGCCAGGTGTGTAGCGCCTATCTGCGAGGCGTTGCACAGTGTAGTGTGACGCCTTCGTGTCGGACGTCACACAAAAAGGTCAGCCGCGTGAAATAGTTTCACGGGCAGTTCATTCTGTGATTTGATTCCGTCCATAGATCAAATTTGTCAATTTTACCCCAGCATATGCGCCCGGTCGAATCCAACAAGAGGTTTCCACCGGTTCCTCGGTTAACAGCCCCGCGCGTGGCTCGTGTGCGCGGGTATAGTCCGCTAGAGACATCACTGCAATGCCAAACCCCGAGTCGCCTGAACCCCGACAGAGTGAACCGTTGCTGGACGGAAACCTCCGCTCGCCTCACCGTTGTACGCTCACGGCTCACACCACCCACGCCGCGGGTCGAGCCGTTGCCGCCCCATGCCCGTGCCGGCGTCAGCCGGCCGCCGGTATGATTTTCAATCGTAATAATAACATTACATCTAAATTTGCCGTATGCTTTCTTTTTTATGAGAAAACTTTTGATATATTCATTTTCAGTCATGACAGTACAACAATAATAACGGCCGCCGATATACTTCCACCCGGCAAGTTTTGTGCATCCCCGGATCAAGCAAACATGCACGCCGAACACGGTTCCATGGAGAAAGGGCGGCAGTCACGCGAACCATGCAAATCACCTGAGACATAACCATGGCATGCTCCTATCTCGACCACAACAACATCAACAGCAATCAGAGACGACGCATATATACTGTACAACAAGAAGAAAAACGAAGTAACAGTGCTCCTTTTGATCTAAGAATGACATTTGCACATTACAAAAACCCATTAGCTACAGAGATGAACTTGCGGCCGGGTGTTCATTTCCCCTCCGGACGTTCTCGTATGATCCCACGATGTACTAATTGTCTGATCATGAAGCAAGGCAAAGCAATTTGATCGATGTGATGGTACTACTCTCGAAATCTTTCGTATCATGAGAGTGAGACAGGGGAGGAGGTCATGGGTCTGTCTCGTTAGTGAGATACGTACGTCCACCACTTGTAAAGTCCAAACCCGTAGATCGTCGTGAGCACGGCCATCCTGAGTGGATACGGCTTAAATCTGCAGGAAACAAGGCAAACAAATAAAAGATCAGTATTTTCAGATGGAGCTACTTGTTTTTGTTTGTACTTCCTAGCTGCGTATCAAACTTGTTTCGACGGAAGCATAGTAAACTTTGCCTTGCATAGTAAACAAGGCAAACAAATCTGGATTCTTCCTAGATACGTACGTCCATAGTCCAGTTGAAGAACAAAGTACTCCCTCTGTAAACAAATATAAGACGTTTTAGGTCACTACTTTAGTGATCTAAAATGTCTTATGGTATTTGTTTACAGAGGGAGTATTTGACACTGCACATAACCACACATTCGGCTATATATCCTAATACCATGCCAGGAAATTTCCTTTTTCATAATTTAGAATGAAACTGTGAGACCTAGTAGTTGTAGCTGCGATTCCCGCGAAAAAAGATGTGATATGGCAACCTACACGATATGTCCAATTCCAATAGGTGGCGCAGTGTTAGTTCCTACCCATTTATTATTCAATCAGCTCACTACCTTATTATTCAATCAGCTCACTGGCTAGAAATTCTCGGCTATCAGTTGGTGACCTCTTTATCAGAAAAAGGAAAATCAGTTAGTGACATGTAGAATTATGACCGACAACCTACTTGCATCAAGGTTACGCCAACTAGTTTGAAAAACCCGTGCAAAAACCTCAACAATAAAGTGATGAAGTAAAGGCCATCACATAGTTTCCTCTAAAATAGTTGTGGGACAGAAAGGAGACAAATTTTCACGAGCTAAATCACATCACATAAAATCTTGACAGGCTATCACATATTTTCACAAGCATCGGGACACTATGAGGTGCTCTGCTATATAGATGTACCACTTAGTAGTTCAACTGAAATAACAAAATTACCGCAATCACAATCTGTTAAACCAAGGGTTGAGAAGGTGTCTATTATTACTGCAAGTGCTATTTGCCCATGTGCTTCTTCTCAGCAACATGACACTACATAAAAATATTTTGGCTTCTGGATTCTTCCATTGACAGAAAATGGTTTCTCGTTGGCATTGAAGGTTAAGGCAGGTTTGACCATTTGCTTGGTGTTTACCAACCAAGAACCACTACCAACTTATGCTAACAACTGCATAATAGTGACTCATTTTATTAAGTAGCTTTTCAGATGCCGACAACAGGATTGAGACATCAAAGCAGAGCTAGTCCAGCGACTATAGTCAGGGTCGGCACTAAAACACCCACAATGAGAATCCTTGGATACTGGCACATCGCATAAACCATATTCCCTCATTTCACCTTGGATGCCGATACTAAAATGCTGCAAGGACATGCATGTTTGAATGATCAACTAAGCTATACACAAGCAACACGATGAATTTGTGCATGTACTCATTCAGAAAAAAAAAACTCTTACTACAGAAATATGTGGCATTGTGGCAAGACATGAGTCATCTTGGATCGTCACTGCTCATCAGACTAACTGAAGTTACAGTTGGTGCTACTTTATGCTACTCCCTCCGTTCCGAATTACTTGTCTTAGATTTTTCTAGATACGGAGGTATCTAGCACTAAAATGAGTCTAGATACATCCGTATCTAGACAAATCCAAGACAAGTAATTCGGAACGGAGGGAGTACTAGCTAAATTAGGACTTTTGTCATCTTGCCCATCCCTTCACCCAGGGCTTAGCAGCATCACCACAGTACTTTGGTATTTCATTTGTGAAAAAAGAAAATTTAGCCAAGGAAAAGAATAGGACAACTCTAGGAAAAGTACAACAAAATAAACCTTTGTAGGAGTAACAATTAAAAAAACCACTGTCCCTTGAGGCCTTGACAAAACTGATTTCTTCTACCTTGTACGTTACAATACACTGAGAATAAAATCTATTTGAAGCTAATTATTTGTAACAAAGTGCAGGTTGAACTACATTTTATTCTATTTGATGGTATGTGCCATTCTAAACCAGATTTTGCACATATTTATACCACATTTCAGCTCTTCAAGTGGTTCTGACATGATGGCCCCAATCGTTCGGGTGACGTGAAACTTACTGCTTGACACATCGCAGGCCAACTAGGACATGTATATTGCAAATATATGCTTAAGTGGCACACGCTGACCGGAGGTTTACGTCCGACCTAGCAGGGCATCAACTCGTGGCTTCAACTTGTTTCCAGCCACCTTCCGTCGATCTCAGTTCCGCTCCTCGCAAGATTCTATTGTACCCACAGCCGGTCTCTGCTAATATAAACTTCGTTTTGCCACGTCATCGGCTAGCATCTGCCGCGTCAGGCACGTATTTGCAGAATACACGCCCAGGTTGGCCTGCAATGTGTCGAGTAAAGAGCACCACATCACAACGACGCGTGGGGCCCTCGTTTCAGAACTTTTTCAAATGCTAAAATGCAATTCAAAGTGAGATCGTGTGTCAAAGCGGCAAAACAAATGATTCAACCTGTCGCCATGTCACAAATAGCTGGTTCAAACCGGAATTCACACGCACAATGACAAAATAATTGCCAAACCGATACACATTTAAAGGACACATGCATCGTCCTGAAAGGTGATACCCGTTCAGAAATCTGATCCACTAATCCAGTACCGGAAGCATCAACAACCCAATTGTTGTGCTAAGAACCAAGGTGGCAAGGACCATCGCATACTTACTCGGTCCATTACACAATTTTGGACCTCCAGAACATGCAAAGACACAACCAAACCAACCCCCAGCTGCCGTGCAGAACAAAGTCATAGGCCAGTGAGCCTTCCCCTCAGTAAAGCAGCAGGACCACACAACAGCAACCCTAATTTCTCAATTAAATTTAGTTAAGAGTTAAGACCGGGCATCCCCATCGAAAATGGCGTTGATGTTGGGATGTTCTTCTTTCTAGATACAATGTTGCCATTGGGATGTGGAGATTATTATACTAGTATTTCTGTAGAGAACTCACGCTAGATCACACAAGGTATACTCTGCACCCATCAATTGCTGTGAGATTTGGATCGATGAACTTCTAATTTCAAACTACTATATAGAGAGACCAAACAGACAATCGATCTCTGGTTCTTTCGAACAAACCCAAATGAAAAACACATCAAACCACACCTGTAGGATAACAGAAAAGTAATTTTCAAAAAGGATAACAGAAGACTAATTTCTTGTCGAATCCGAGGCCATACGACACTAGAGCTCAAAAAAAAGGAGTAACCTCTCAAACTTCATACGAGGGAATACCAAAATCGCAAGTACGTGGCAAAAGTTGAGCCACGAAAAGCGCGTAAGCCTTGTCGTTCTTCTACCGTGCGTCCCAAACCCAATTCTGCCGCCAGGCGGCCACTAATAACTAACAAAACAGCGGCACAATTTCACCACAAAATTCGGAACGGCCGTAAACAGGCGATGTCTGCCCCTCAACTACCCGCAAATAAAGCAAAATCGCATCAAGACGGTCAAATCGCGGGGATCTCCGGCGCTGGACGATTCGCCGCGAATTCTCAGACGGATAGATCACGGGACAGGGGAGGGGGGCGGGGCTCGGAAAGCTGACCTCCAAATGTCGTGCTCGCGCTCGGCGGCGGCGGCGGCGGCCGTGCGGCGGGAGGCGGGCATGGGGGTGAGCCACTGGGAGAAGTCGCGGTCGAAGAACTCCCAGTCCGGGAGCAGCACGCCGGCGATGGCCAGGATGCCGAAGACGTAGGTGGCCAGCGCCTTCCGCACGGACGCCGTGGCCACCCCGGTCACCACCACGGCCGCCGCCAGCGTCACGAGGCTCCGCCGCAGCAGCTCGTCCCTCCCCAACATGCTTCCGGCGCCCGCGGCCCCCGCCAGCAGCCCTCTCCCGCCTCGGAACCTTCTCGAAGCTCCTCCCCCCTCTCCCCACCCACGCCAAGGCAGCAGCACGAGAAGCGCGTGTGCCTCCGCCGCGCGCTGCCTCTGTGCAATTTGCTTTGGCTTCGCTGCTGCCGCTGATGATGCTTCTGCCGCTCTCTCTCCTTCCTGTGGGCTGGCGACAGGAACTTAGGCCTTCTTTATGGCGTGGGTTTACCGGCCCGTTGGGCTGACATGCGGGCCCGGCTCGCCTGATCAGCCAGCCAGCCAGCCAGATGCAACTGCTCATCAGTTAATGATGCTGCTAGCTAGTGAAAGCGGAGCGGCACGGCTGCCGGAAATTCAAAGATAAAGTATAAAATACTTTTCGGATCTCTGAATAATTCAGAGGGTGCTTGAATACGTTTTAGTCCCATAATTAAAAATAGTGAGACTAAAACTTGCTAGTCTTATCCATGCTTGGATCCAAATACTAAAGAGACTAAAATCAAGTTATTAAGCATTTATTATCCTCTAAATCCTCCAATCCAGAACTCACATTTGTTAAAGGAGAGGAATTAAATAAGAAGAGAGAGCGCTAGTACATGTTTTAGTAGGTTTCCTATGACTAAAAAATTTTACCCTTAAGACTAGTCTTAACTTCTCTTTAATCAGGGGTGCTTGGAACTTTAGCCTCTAAAAGAGACTATTTTTAGTCAGACTAAAAATAATCCCTTGGATCCAAACACCCTCTCAACTACTTCTGTGTAGTTTGAATTAGTATTTATTTTCAGCTCTGACTTTTGTGAATTCTAGATCAACAACTGCCACCTACTCACGTGTTTTGCGCAACTAAATGCGTACTGGGTATTGTAGTAATAAAATGGATATTTTTGACAGTACTCGATACTCGAGGTACTCCCGCCCATGCACTTTTTATTCGCAGGATTATCAAGAAGTATGAATATGAAAAAAAATCAGGATTTTATTTATTTTGTGATAAAAAAATCAGGAATGAAGTTGCATGTCCACTTAAATCCTATGAAATTAGCATAGAGTGTTTGATCCCACCTAAAAAGTAAAAAAAACTGTAAAGAAAAGATTGAAGTGGATGCTAGATTATCAATGAAATGTAGTACACATATCCATGAGGAAACATATTTATATGATTTAATCCTATAAATCAAACGGCCAACGTAGAAAAAAAATTAAGCATTCTATAAGAGAATCTAGAGACGGGTTTCTCAAACTCTTGAACCCTCCGTACGCCCGACGGATGGCCTGGTAACTGACTGGTCAAAAAAGAACAACTCAGACGGACTCCTCATGTCGGCCTTATATGCCCGGTCTGACCTGCACCCCTCATGTCTAGTCCAAATCTAAGGCGAAAATGGGGAGGCCTGGTCGTGTCCACCACATCGGAATGACGGCAGGGTCCCATGCCGAAACACTTGGAAAACAATCAATCTGACAGGCGTCTCCTCCGAGGATGTGGACGGCTGGACGCATTAGTGCTGCCGCGTGACGCCGCTCCGGCTCGCTGCCCGAGGGCCAAAGTTCGGCGACCCTCAGCCCTAGCGGCATCCATCTCCCTCCCTCCCCGCACCATCTGTTCGCTGTCCGCCAACAGCCATGGCCCGACAGAAGGTGTCAACATACGCCATGCTAACGCCGGAGCGGCGCCTTGAACTACTTGAGGAGATTCTGGCTAGGCGTGAAGCCCGGATCACAACCGGCCTCCCTGCGAACTCGCTGGAGCCGGAGGAGGAGCAGGCGGAGAGGCGGATGGAAGCGAAGCAGGATGCGGCACGAAGGTCGTTGACATCTCCGACAATAATGAGTAGTGTAGGCTAACTAGATTACGTAGATTTTATATTTCATGTTTTGTATTGGGTTTGAGTTATCTAATATGTGGTAGAGGGATGCAGCGAAAGAAAAATGAGGGTGTCCAGCCACTGTTCATGGCCGCGGCCGGTCACGTCTACGGATGTATAGGGAGGCGGATTTGCAAAGTTCAACTATAGATCCTCTAACCCTCTAAAAATCTTGTGTAATTTCTTCAAAGGAGCCCTAAAGTTGTTTTTTGTATTCGTGTTCAACAGTCAATTGCAGACATGTGTAGCTGCCTCTTAGACATGTGTTTGTAAAAATAAATTTGGTTTATGTGTAAGCAACAGTGCTTCTGTTTAGAGGTGTCTAATTGAGCACCATTGCTATATAAGTAAGCATGGGTATTTTTTTTAAAAACGGTATTTCACAATCACATCTCTAGACACTATGCATTGTACATCGCTTTAGCTTACTAAGTAAAAAAATATGTAACACAGAAAATTGAGAAAGATGATAGTAGAAATGATTCTTATGTAAAAAAACATAGGTGGCGCCAAATTCGTAGATCATCAAATCTCGTAGTATCGACCAATTAGATTTAAGTATTTTTAAGACCCCTTTCTATGCAAATATCATAAGAGTATCATGTTATGTCATCCAAGAAAAAAAAACTATGTAACATTGCAATAAGAGGATGATGGAGAAAAAGTCCAGTATCATATTATGACTGCAGAGCATCAAATGAGTAAAGGTTAATAAAAATATTTCTTATCCACGACTTTGTATTAAAATCCTACAAAATAAGAAACGCAGTGATGATATTTCTATAGTCCTATAGAGTGTGTGAATAAATTTGAGTATTCGTTGTTGGATGAAACCAATCCGACAGTACTGAGGCAACAATTCTAAGCATTACTGGTCGTCCGATATCATCTGCACTCTACCGGATTTTGCCACATATACAATCTAAAAGATTCCATGGTTGAGCTTGAGCATGATTCACAAACATCAAAATACAAGGACTTCTCCTTTGTTCTAAAATCTTTCATGTTTTAGTTATCCAAATTATTTTCTTCTAAAAAGATTACCATTGTTTTGCTTTATGCTTTACAATGCACAATATGCACAACCTCAATACACAAGAACTTTTTTCTTGAACCTTCTATACTTTAATTATCAAACTTTTTTAATTCAAAATGAACTGCCTTTTTTATTTACTATTTACGTTGCACAATACTCCAAAACACAAACACTTCTCCTTTGTTCTAGAGTCTTCCATAATGTGATTATCCTAACTTTTTTTCATCTAAATGAATGACCATTCTTTATTTACTTGCGATTTACAATGAACAATATTCAGAAACATCACATCATAGACATTTCCCATTTGTTCTAGACCCTTTCATACTTTAAGTCCTCCCCAACTTTTTCTTCTAAAAGAATTGCCACTCACACTTAGTTCATAAAGTTTTTGTTCAAGGTTATGACAACACATTAATAAAATTTATTTTGTCTCTAAAGATGCAACGCTAGCTACTCAAAGTTGCAATATGATATACTTAAGAAAAATGTGCTAGATATACTTACATCAGTTTCATGTAGTATTTTTTGTAGATATAATATTGATTTTGAATGGGAAGAACTACGGAAATTAAATCTACATCTAAAACATGTACAAATGACTACAAACTTACATGTTTACATGCTATACTATGGTACATTTAATATGCATCCATACTTTGGTTATCAAAGCTTCTACGTGCAATGCATGGCTACCTTACTAGTATACACTGTGAGTAATAAAAGTTGACGTTACTATAGTAAATATTAAACATTCTAAGATACCGGAATTGAGGTAGTTGTCGCTGTAAATTGTTGATGTATAGAAATGAGAATAAGGAAGCAAGACATCAAAAGACAAATATTACACAGCCTCAATATAATCGAGAATAGACATGTGAAAGGTGAACTGCAAGAAAGAGATTCGGCTTGACTGCGGCACTTTGGATATCATCTCTTGGCGGTAGTAGTTTACTCGACAACATTTTCTTACCGCACTCAGTTTAGAGGCTCCACCTCTCCCTTCTTTTTGATCAATATTTGGTGGACTTATGTCAAGCCCAACATCCCGGTTCTTGTCTCACTTGTAGCCCATGGAAGGATCTCCAGGCCGGACAATCTGGCACTTCACTGATGGTCACATCATCCTATACGCAAAACTTCACTTCATCCACCCGAGGGACGATCATTTGTCATTGCATGGATTGCAGCTTCACGAATCACGTGTGTGTTTATCTTGCAATGGGATGGTCCCCTTTGCCTACTGATCGCAACCCATTGTCAGTAGGAATGAGTTGTAGAAGGACATACTTAAGCACATGTCTGAAGTTTAACTGCCAACGGTAGGGTTACCATGTAGAGATTTTGGAAAAAGAGCAAAACATACACATTTTTAGGAATGAAACTCTCCAATTGCTTGAGGTTGATTACATGCATCCAATAATATGGCATAATCTGCTTTACACCTTATCTCATGATACGGGAGATGGAAGGCTTCCGTCGGTGGCTCCGACCTGGCTTTGCTTGTTGTTTGTTCTCTCTTTCACCCTTTAGTATAAACCTTCTCGTTTTTATGTGGCTGGTTGTTGTGATTTTTGGGTCGATAACAAATCAACCCTCCATTTCTCCGTCCCTTCAATTTGTACATATGTTTTTCATTTTAATCTCCCATGCTCGCAAACCTTCATATATTATACATGGTAGGGTTGTGAGACACATTAAATACTCGATAACCATTGAAGGCATCTAGCTAAGCAATACAACATGGACCCCTTCGAACTTAAAGAGTGACAACACCATTTGTGCCTATAATTCCTATTTTAATGATGACTTGCAAGAGGGTTTGATTAATCGATCTTAAATACAGTCGCCACTCAAACCGAATTTCATCACTGATTTTTTGAAAAAGATAAATGATGTTCTCCATCATAGAGTACACGATAGGAAAACATGTTAGAGCATTTACTAATACATGACATGCCATCTCGTTTCATTGCATGAGTGTTTTTTTTGCGGGAGGCATGAGTGTTGTTGTTGATGTGAAAAGGGAGAGAAGAAAACCGAGGACTCTGAATGACAAGAATAAAATCTTTCCATTTTGCTATTTCTAAATCGATTGGGAAACAATTATTTTCAAATAGCTGGTAAGATCCATCCACCGAAGTGAGCAAGGAGCCAAGTGACGTGCCAGCACTACTACCTGATTTATTTCTTTTACCCTGAGCACTGCTACTTGATTGAGCCCGTCTAAACAACAAAGTTCATGCAAGTACATCAGAGATGCTTGTTTTCTTTGACTGAACGGCAATTGATGTTGACTAGAGACGACCAGGCCATA
Organism: Triticum urartu; assembly: GCF_003073215.2. Lineage (NCBI taxonomy): Eukaryota > Viridiplantae > Streptophyta > Magnoliopsida > Poales > Poaceae > Triticum > Triticum urartu. Next base: position 111,938,118 of record NC_053023.1, on the reverse strand, counting down.
GTTGTTTGTTTTTACAGCGAGTCACCCTCACGTGCGTTGAACAGAGTTTTTCTTTAGAAGGGTGAATGGAGTATTTGTTACTACTCCCTCCATCCGGAAATACTTACCATCAAAATAGATAAAAGGGAATGTATCTAAATGTATTTTAGTTCTAGATGTATCTTTTTTATTCATTTTGATGACAAGTATCTTCGGACGGAGGGAGTACTACTTTTATCAAGTTTTGTACTCCCTCCGTTTCATAATATAAAAATATTTTTAACATTGTAGTTTTGAACAAACTTCAGTTTAGAAGTGTGACACTTATTTTGGACCAGAGGTCTCAAAACCAATCCAGAAAAGACTATTACTAGCACGGATTGAGACCGGGTCCGTGCGACAGATAGCTGAGGGCCGACTCGGGCTGTTCGGCTACCGAACCGAGTCGCACGTACGGCAGGGGTCTATGATGTGTTCGGATAGCTCGTCCACACCGCTCCAAACACTTGTTTCTGGCAGGAAGTAGGTGGCGAGTGGGCCCGGAACAGCTGCAGAAGTGAAGACCGGTCTCGGGCGACACGGGATGGGCCAGGTTTCGTGCACGCCTCCGGTTCCTGCCCGGCCGTGTACACACGCCGGCCGACGCCGCGATACTGGGTCGCCCGAGGTGGGCCCGGAAGACGCTGGTCAGCGCCCGCCGGCCGCCGGCCGGAGCGGCCCAAAGAGGTGGCTCACCCGTTCGTCGCGCTCATCTCGGTCGTCTACCTGTGAGAAATCGTGCGTGATTCCTGACGGCCGACGCAGGGTGCGCATGCGAATGTCGTGCTCTACAGGCGGAAGATGTCTACTGCCCAGTGGGCCCGAGGGAGAGTTTTTTCTATAGGTCAGACCCGAGTGAGAGAAGTAGTCGTGTTTGCAGGCTTATGGGGGCGCCCAATTTCCTTTAGCGGAAAGTTCATATAAAGAAATACACATTTAGAGTCCAAAAACTATTACTCCATTTCCTTCAAAAAAATTATCACTAATTTAGTACAAATAAGTCAGCAACAATTAATATGGATAGGAGGCAGTTTCTCAAGAGAAGCGGACGATACGTCTTATTTAGCCTAAAACTCAAGATATCTTGGCACAGATATCATATTGAATTCATACTCCAGCCAACTCATTCAAAAGTCCGAACTGATGAAGAAAAACGGACAATATATTTCAACAGTGCGTATAATCAATATATCTTTAAATTCATCATCGAATGGAGTTTCTAAACCTATAATTTATATGGCATACTACATATGTTTTGTTAGTTAAAATAATAAATATCTAAATACCTGTGTCAGACTTATATACCAATCGGAGGGTTTCTCCTGAACTATCGCCTGCTGCTGTTTCCATAACACTGAAAAGAAAATGCTACTACTCCTACTTCAGATCTTGGAACTGGCCCGCTCCATCAGTCCTCACTACTCAATCAATGTTCCACCTTTCATTTTCCTTGAACGGGCGTGCACCCAGAGTGGGTTGCATTTAACAGGGACAGCTGAAGGTTCTTCAATGGCCGGGCCAGGCCACCGTATCAGTACCATTCGACATGATCTTCCAAAGATTTCTACAGCAAGTCTTCCAATGTCTACTGGATGAAACTATAATGAACGCACTGGACGTACAGCGGCGTACAAGTGATCAAACGTCTTAGTCAAATATGGGAGTGCCACCCGGAACCAGAACTTTCTCTCGATGCTCCTACAACGGGCCTTGCGACGTCCCATCAAATTGTGATGTGCCTGCAGACTACCAACGCCAGAAATTTGCATTTGGTCACCAACCCAACCAACCAGGAGTTGTGGGTTTCATTATTTCATACGCCAAGCTAGCTGCCTGGCTTGATCTGCTGTAATTTGTGAGGACCAGTACAGGATTCAGAGGTGCTACTAGAACAGAAAACTATTCCTGCTTGGATTTCACGTTACCAAAAGAGCCTAGAGCTCCATTTGACAAAAGGTGTGAACTGTTAAATGCATCTGGAGATTTCCTCGAACAGTACTAGGTGTCTAGCTGCACACTTCCAGGCATGAGCATTATTTACTGGAGTACATTTCCACATATATAGTTGTGAAACAGTAGATCATGTAAGTTTCTGTAAAATAGTACTCCTACTGCACTAAATATGTGGAAATTTAGTTGCTATTTTTGCTGGAGATTTAGTTGCTGGAGTAGCATGTACCATAAATCTAAAAACCTACAATACGAAATTTACACACCTTTCTGTACTTATCAAAGCCATTGGCATAACTTATTCACCTAAAACGCAAGCAATAAAATAGATGAATATCTGCTCCAGAAAAATGGAAACATTAACTCTGCTTATAGGGGACTGTACAATGGAGCAAAACATTAACTGGCCAATTGCTATCAGGAACATCCTAATCGCTCAATTACTTTGTTGTTACGATTTAACAGCATTTCTAAAAGGGAAAGCATCTTACAAAAACATTGAACATCAAGTGGAAGTTTGTGGCTGGACCCAAATGGGGAAATGATATGAGCAAGCAAGCAACTGATGCCTATGCTGCCATCACAAATAGGACAACTGACAACAACACTTGGGGATAGTAGAAAACAGTTGTGGAACTTTATGTTCCCGTCTACGTGATTAAGGCTAACATGGAGTTTCGAGACTCGCCCATTAGATTGGACAAAAAGTTAAGATATACATGTGTGCCACACAGGTACACGATGTGTTCGGATATAAATGTGTGCAACACAGGTTTTCCTTATTTATTTATTTTAGAATCATTTGTGCAACATAGGTACACACCATATAAATGTGTGCAACACAGGTTTTTCTTGTTACTAGTGAGTTGCACGTGCTTTGCACGTGAGTTGTGAGATATCGTTGCAACTGACACTTGCATATTACATCATTGAAAAGGAAAACCTTAGCTGCATTGTGTTCCAATACACTAATATAACGCATTATATGTATGGACCTTAAGGTTAAATATAGTGTTGTGACATTTGGCTGAAATTCTCTGAAAAGATATATGGAATGTAAGAAATGGTTCATCAGGAGTCTTTGACCATGAGTAAAATTCACAAATAATCCCATAAATGTATACACTTTATTCAAGCGAGAACTCTAATGGAGCAAGAGCATACATGGAAGATTCTAGACTAAATCATAAATGGATACGCTTTTATTCAAGCGAGAACTCTAATGGGGCAAGAGCATACATGAAAGATTCTAGACTAAATCATAAATGGATACACTTCTATTCAGGCGAGAAACTCTAACGGAGCAAGATCATGCATGGAAGGTTCTAGAATAAATGAGAAGTGTGTAAAGATAGTATATGTGACAAATACAAGGGTGTACTAAGTTTTTAACTATTGGAAACTTCTACATAGTACACATGGCAGAATCTGATGTAATTGATAGGAAATCGAATGGCCAGCAATGCTCGGATTTGCCACCTCTTGATCATCAGATTGAGTTCATCCAATGATCCATATTCAAACTTATTCACACACTATATAGTGGTATAGATATAGATATAGATACAACAGACGTGACCCTCGCCCAACTCAAATCCAGTGGTAACGGGGAAATAGAGGAGAGGGGCCGGCGGCGAGGAAACTTGGAGGGGTTCTAGAATAATCTGTCTCACGAGAGAAGGAGAAACTTCCAGACTATCTTGTTTTGGTGGTTGGCTCCGCCCAACATGTCTCATCTCAATCTCAACCTTAGATTCAAGATCGAATGGTACATATGGCCCGAAGGCAGGCACACCATCATCACCAACTCGCTTTTTTATAGGAAAAGAAGTAGAGAAGAGATTTTTTTAGAATCATGTGTGCAACACAGGTACACACTGATGACATATATTGTATAACAATATTATATATGGTGTACCCAATGATGAGAGACAGTAAGAGGAAGATAAAGATTTTCAAAACTAGTGTACGAAATTGTTTGATGGGTATGACTGAAAATTCTGCACCTAAACAGGAGACCCCTATACACACACATAACAAAAATACAGCCAGATTCATACAGCCCTCAATTGGTAGTTTTGGCACAACTCATAATCAAAATTTCATCTAGTATACAAGATGAATGGGTGATTTTTTTTTGCGGGTAATGAATGGATGATTCATTACCACTTTACCAGTCCCAATCACACTACTAACACCATGCATGCTACGAGATGATTCAATATTGTAACACCTCAGCGAGAATAAAAATGCACGCTATGCAATAGTTTTGACCCCAAAATACTCAATCAAAAAGTAATTTCCTCAACAGAACTTCAAATTATACTTAACAACAAATAAACTGTAATTTCATATGTTCATTTCCCCCTGCAGCAATTCCTCGCACTACTGTGTACTAAATCATTCATGATCACCAAAGGAAAATTTACCAAAAAGTACAGTAGCAGCAGTTGAGTAAAGTCGAGGTTCAGAAGCCCCAATGTACTGAAACAAAAGCACGATTTGGAGCAAAACGTCACAGGTAGGAGTAGTATTTATCAAGGTACGACTTCAAGATCCACAATTCATACTAAGATAGTTCATACACACAATCTTAGGAGTCCAAGCCCTGGAAGTGCATAACCGTATGTGGCACGAGCAAACAAGCAAGCAAGGCAACCGGCCTGCTACGCGCGAGTCAGTGCCGCACCTCGTCCTCATGGAGAAGCATATTGGGGACGCCCTTCAGGATGGGGAAGGAGCGGCCGCTGTCGGGGCAGACGAGGGTGCCCTCCTCGACGTGGATCTCGAGGAGCGCGTGGTGGAGGCGGCGGATAGCGCTGCCCTCGACCGCCGCGGCGCCCTCGGCGAAGAGCTCGGCCTCGGGCGGCTGCTCCGCGGCGAGGAGCTCCGGGAACCCCGCGGCGCTGGTGGCTGCGAAGAGCGCTCGCCAGTCGATCTTGGGAAGGATCCCGCGGAGGAAGTCGACGTTGAGCTCCACCTCCTTGATGGACGTCTTGGCGACCTCCAGCGCGAGCGGGTAGCCCGTGCTCACGCCCTTCACGTTCGACGCCAGGAAGTTGTGCGTGAGGAGCCTCATCTCTCTCGCTCGAGTTCGCTGGAGATGACGCGGGGTTTTGGTTGTCGCCGCCGACGGCCGCCGCTGCTGTGGGATTAAAACCTAAAAACCCTAGCGGCGGAGTGGTGGATTGGAACGAGAATGGGGAAAGTGAAGCTGCGGGACGGGGTTTTCGGCCTTTCGGGCTGGTTGCTTCGATATACGTACACTTAAAGCTGGCCAGATGGGCCGTGGGCCGCGTACTCGGCCCGTTACCGGCCTGGCCTGGCACGGTTAAAAACGGGCGGCACCTGTGCTCCCGCGGCATGCTCCGTTTTTTTATTTGTACAACCCAATAGGTTGAATAATACACGGGCCGGTGGGCCCGTTTACTATAGGATGGCTCCGGACCAGGAGGAGGTTGATTCATGACAGGCGAAGTGGTCTACGACAACGATGGGGGAGGCAAGTCGTCGCGGTGTGGAAGGAGGCCGACGACGAGGGAGGCAAGTAACCATGGTGGGGACAAAGGTCCTCGGCGGACGAGGTGTACCACGTTGACTCCTGTCTGTGGCGACTAGGATTGGCGGATGTCGAGTGTGGGAGAGGAATGGAGGCAAGGGATGAAGGGCGCGCGAGGGATCGAACCGGTATGATGTCGGAGCTAAATCCGATAGATCTCGGGTAGGGCTTCCGATCTGGTAGCCTTGGCTAGATGGCAACAGGAGACACGATATTTACCCAGGTTCGAGCCCTCTCGTGGAGGTAAAACTCTATGTCCTGCTTCGATTGTATTGTTGTGGATGGGGTACAGAATACAAGTGATCTACTGCAATCGTGTGTGAATGAATTCATCCCTCTACGGCCTAGACACCTTGATTTATATAGATACTCAGGGTGCCTACGGTTACACATAAGCCGGTCGCATCTACGGGTAAACGTGTCGGAGGCTACCTCTAAATCTTGGAGTATGCGCCAAGTCTTCGGGTCATTCCTTCTTGGCGTTCTTGGGTTGACGATCTTGGGGGGGGGGGGGGGGGGTACTCGGCCCAGCCCAAAAGGGTAGCAATCGACGTGCAGAGCACCCCTAATCTAGGACTCCGTCATATGAATCACTTGGCAGTGGCAGGAGGCATTAATTTCTCTCAACTCTCGCTTCCTAGGGAGCTCGGGTTTTCCAACTCCACTACTCCTTCATTTTTGCACTGCGCTAATAGCCAGCCTCTCACTCCCATAGCCAGAATTTGAACCGTTTTGCTGGGCTCCCGACCTGGAGTTGAGAAGTTGAGGAGCGCGAGGGCTACTGAACACGCCCGTCAGGCCAGCCCAACCCGGCCTTTTTATTCAGGGGCCGACACGCAGCCCAAGTCAGCCCTTTTAGCACTGTTCTGAACTTTTTAGTACTACTTTGACTTCTTTAGGTCTTTTTGGTCTTTCTTTTACCTAAAAAACAAAGGCGAAAACAAGCAACAAAGCCAAAAGTCAACTCGGGCCTGCCATTTTAGCTTGTGCACCCGACCAATCTGCGAGGAACCCTTCTTATGATTGTGTCGTGTCGTGCCAGGGCTTTTTATGGTTGGGTTGGGCCGGCCGTATGGCCAGGTTTAATGCAGAGGCACCCTAATACCTCAATGTTTCCTCCAAAGCGTAAACTCTAGCATTCGTTAGCGGCTTAGGAAGTTTTTTTTTTCCGGATCTTTATGAGGGGAGCAGCTTAGGGGATGTTTGGTTAGGTTTAACTTGGACTGTTGCACTTCGACTTACAAATAAAATAACATAAACAAAAGACAACCATTTATGGGTTTTTGACTTTAGGGACTTTTTCGGCTTCTAAGCCGAAGTGCAAAAGCCAAATCTCATTGAGGCTCTCTCTCCACGCGTCTTTGTCGCGCTTCAGCACCTAGAGCCCTCAATGCACCCGGATGGAGGGAGTGCGAATCTGAATTGCCATATCAAGTTCGGCTACTGTTGTTCAGCTTGGGGAGTTCCAAAGGTGGACAAGTAAAAGTAACTAGTGGTTGGGGCGCCACCGGGTGGCGCCGCTTGAGGCGTGCATGTGCGGTGGCAGATAGGTGGCCGCACTTTTCATTCACTTTTTGTCGCTATGATTAGAGCATGTACATGGAACTGCCGGTCAACTCATGTGGACTTTGATTACTTACAGGACCAACAAAAATGCATTACTTGCAATGTACATTTATAAAATAAATCGGAAATATTATTAATAGGTAGGCTTATATGAACATAGAGTAGCAGTCTTACATCCTACAAAGACTTATACCTATAGAGATGATGGACTGCAGAGCCTAAATTTTCTAAACTCAAGCATCCACAAAATAAAATCATCTCATGATGATGATGAATGATAACCACTAAACATAACTATTCGACTAAAATTTTAATTATGAAAGAGATGACAGCAGGCCGATGATCTGAACTACAACCGAGGAGTTCTTTCCTCCCTCTTTCTCTAAATTACATGTCTGCAAATAAGTTTCAGAACAACAGGGATGGCATGGAATTCCAGTGAATGAAAATGAATAAATTATGGCTGACATCTCTGTTTCACCTTCGAAGCTGTATCTCACAAGTTGACTATAACCATTCTAGATGCTCATAATCTTTGGAAGTCCATCAAGCTTTGCAGCATGTACAAACTGCATTACTCCGTACGTGGTTTCATTGGAAACACCGATATATTGTACCTAGATTAGAAGAGACAAACATGGAATTATATACTGGTTTATGGTTACCTGTCTGCTATCTTCGGCTGTCTTATGCATATACTCTGAGTGAATTATTCAAATGTGCGTTTATGAACACAACAATCATATGTTCATAATCTAGAATAAATCTAGGCTATTATTACAACGAAAATGCACATGGTTTTTAAAGAGTGTGCAAAATACATGCACCAAATCCTTTGGAAAGATAGATCCATACTAAGATTTGTGTTCAATTAATAATTATCTGGTTGTTGTTTCTAAAATAAAATTATACTCCCTCCGTCCCATAATATAAGAGCGTTTTTTACACTAGTGTAGTGTCAAAAAACGCTCTTATATTATGGGACAAAGGGAGTATTACACTATTACCTTCCCTTTACCAATTAGTTCCTGAAAGCTTTCCATTGATCCACACATGGGACGCTTGGCCTCCATTTGGTTGAATTGTAACTGAATTCACCGTAACGTGCGACATACCTATCTAGCCTGAAGACATAAAGCAAACTTTGGAGCCAAAGTTGTCTTTTTTGTCAAATAAAATAATAATGATGACATATTAATACAAACAAAGTATGAAAAATTCTATGTGAAAAATGAAAGAATTAACATGAAGAATGTGTGCTGAAAACAGTCTGTATAAGACGACAAAAGGACTCACAGAGGATGGAAAAGAGAACTCAGATTTACAATTTTCAAGTTCAGTAAGGAAATGCAAAATGTGAAATATGATTGTGTATGAATCAATCTGGAACAAGATGTGAAAATTATTCTGAGCAAAAATAATCTTTGAAATAAACACTACCTAGTGTATGTAAAGAAAATCAGTGTAGTCTTTAGATAAGCATGAAAGGCTCTTTTCGACACTTTCCTTTATAATGGGATCATCAACACACACCTTTCTGCATTGTACCGATGAAAAGTGTGATCTGAATAACCAGAAATTTTGGTGGCTAAAGTTGTCTAGTCGGAAACATAGTGAGCTGGGAACGACAAATGGATTCAGAAGCATGCTATCTGAAGTGGGAATCGGGGAACTCCAAATGGATTAGAAAACTGCAAATAAATTATAAGGCCGGTTTAGGGTACTTTGTCTCGTGGCTTGGATTTCATCCACCTGCCTACATATAGATCAGTCCTCCCTTGAGTCTCCTTGGGTTGCATTCGGTAGTAACAACCAATAGAAGTGGAGTATTTCAATTAAAACTGGGATCAACTTCAGAAAATAAGACGGTGGTCGAAGGGAAGGAAGGAATGTGTACCGGCAATTTCTGCGGTGTCCAGTATGTTGATGCCCTGATTAAAAGAATAAGAGAGCATATCATGGGATTCCTTCTCTGTTCTTTGCTATCCAAAGATCATCTAAGAGAAGTAAACATTAGACTAAGATGTAAAAAAACTGGACCAACAACAACAACAGAAACATGAAGGTTCAGCTCTGCACATACTGTTCCAAGAGTTATCTCGCTAATAAGGAGATCTGAATCTCCCAGCTTCTTGTACGGCAACTTCGCTGCTTCTGGCTGCGGACACGTCTCGGGTGCCATCTTCGGGAATGTTGGGCACTCAACCCTGGTAAGTATGAGGAGATTGCAGCAAACGCAAATAGCACCATTTTTCGCGTATACTGTTGTCGAATTTTTTGTTGTTGCATATACTGAAACCCTGTTCTTGCACATTCCAACAAACATATCAAGAAGAAAAAAATCAATGCGTGAAATGATGCAAAAAATCAGTTTTTGTTTCGTAGATGCCTAAATTCATCTTTACTCGATGAAATTCTAGCAAATTAGCCTAGTAATTAGCCACATGCAGCAAAGAAACACCAGTATGCAGTCACTTTAGTCTGCGAAATGTTCAAAAGTTTGGAGAAAATACCATTGTCTTTGCAAAAAGAAACTATCAAGAGGCAAGAACTGGTTACTACAGAGTACAGACTGAAATCTTCATCAACATCACAACAATGCGGATGCTTATAAACTAATATACCAATAAATCCAATCTATTTGGTCTAGAACATGACGAGTGGAGAATGAAAGAGCAAAAGAATCAATCTCACCCGACAGAGTCGAGGATGTCGTTGGAGATCTTGGCGGCTCCCTTGTGCAGGTCTCCCAGGCTGTAGGCCGCTGCCGCTTGATCACTGGTGTCTCCCCTGACCCCGCAGAAAAGCCTCAACAAAGTCTTGGTTTGCAAGCACATCACAAGAAAATTTATAGACGACCCCAACTGACTCCACTCAGAACTGGGTAATTAAGAGAGGGCCTCAATAGCTGGCAGCTTCATGCAAGGCTGAAAAACGAGAACAAATTCAAATGTGTACGAGTCAGAGAGCAATGAATGGATGATGGACTCACCATCGAGTTGCAGTTGCAGAGACTGAGCACCGCATCGAGGGCTCCGTACATAGCTGGCGCGGGCCCGAGGTTGGATCTGATGAGTCGTGCAAGGACAACGGCAACGTCTCCGATGTTCTGCATCGAACCCAACGCCCTGACAGAACGCAACGCCTTCAGTGTACTGACGACCTGCATCTCCACCCCATGTTGTCTCTTTGCTGCCATCACGGAGAATCCCATGATCCTAGATGCCCAAAAGGACAATGGTATGAAATTTTCAAAACAGGACTAAGCACTAAATGATGTTGTGGTTACCAAATGACATTACTTACAAGTTAATGCACTGCAAAAATTAGTACACTTTTTCACAGTAGTACAGCTTGCATTTGACGAGAACCCATACGTCTTCCTACAAAATGGTCAGCTTTAACCATAGAAATGATAACTATATCAAACATGACTCATGCCCACTAGACCATTACATAACACATAATGGCAGCCATAGTGCTGAACTTCATCACACTGGTAAAGCACAAAGACAACAAGGTCTTCAGTAAAATCTAACAGGCACATAAGACCAAGAAATGTTTAGAGGCTTTAGAATTTAGCACATATGGGATTTAATAAACAAATTACCTTATATTTTGGACAGAAAATCAAGGAGAGGAGGGATATGTAGTCCCTGACTCCCAATCGCCTTGTCCCTTTCAGGCTGCAGGGAAAAAGCAATCGAAAGATCAGCACACACCACCATTCAACCACGCACACTAGCGCAAGCACAACATGCGCACACAACGGCAGCTAGCACACACGCATGCCACCGGCAGCACGCGCAGCACAGAGGCATGCCCGCTCCACACCACGCCCAGCTGCAACTACCAACGCCGCCAAGATGTCCGCAACTTTTGCTCCAATGGTAGAGAGAGGATTGGAAGGAGAGAGGGCCGCCGCACAATCACCTTCGATTTGCAACCACCGCAGACGGCCTTCAGCGTGACGACGGCGGGGTGGCCCGAGAGGTGTTGCATGATCTCGACCTCGCGGTGGACCGTGTCCTCGACGTTCTTGGGGATATACCAAGAAACAGTGGTATAAGTGTATAACAGAGCAATGCGGCTATCATGAGAAGCATAAAGAGATGAAGGCATCACAACTCATGGAAGATGAAATGAATATTGGAGTTATTTATTTCACAAGGAAAACAGTAATAAATATCAAATGGCAAAACACATCGCATATATTTGAGCAATAGCACTCTGGCTGTTTATTTTCAGTAGTCATTCACACATTTAGGCAAGGCCGCAAGGCACATTAGGGGCTGATCAGGTGAGCTAAACATATACAAATAAAAACATTGCCAGGGTGGATAAAGGGCCACATGTTAGAGATGAGTCAATACAAAAATTAAACAAGTTCTGGCAGAATAACTGCACTGACAAGAGCATGCAATATTACTTGGCAAGTGTAAACTTCAAATGGCATGTAAAATCAACAATCACTTCCAAATTCGTACAAGTTGTAAAGGCTAGTTATATATGCAATCGAAGTTAAGGGACTTTAGGATGCGAATCACAACCAAGTTATTAGCAACAAAGCAAAACAAAGTTACCGAGTTACAGTAAAAGCTAACAAAAACTATCAAAAATTCGCATCAAGAATATGATATCCGTGCAGTTACAATTCTACTTGGAACTATACAGAAGTCCACACCTTGAACAGCTCAAATCTACAGCCAAGGGAGGGACACGCAGAGAAGAAATTCTAAACTAAACATGAGCACGATCTCAATCACTACGTCCATAAAGGCTCCTCCGCCGCAGCAGATCGAGAATGACAGGAGGAAGCAGGGAAGGGGATCAAACTCACCCTGTTCTGGTCAACAACGTCGACGATGACGACGAGGCGGCCATAGTCCTTGCCGTAGTTCACCAGGGCCACCCACCCGATCAGCACGAACCTCTTGAACGGTTGTACGAGCACAAAAACAAGGCAACCATGGTCAACAACCAAGACCACCAGAGAGAAGGCGACAGAAAAGGCCTAACGGCGAGTTGGATTTCACAGGTCTTCCTACCATAGATCCGAACGGAGCCGAACTTGCCATGTCCGATCTCGTTGCCGAGCTCGTGGTAGGAGACGATGATAGGGTTGGGATCTTTGGACGGTTGGAGACGCAGAGCAAATCGACTGAGGCTGCGAGCTGGGATGGTGCCGAAGGCGGCAGCGGCACGACCACCATCACCAATTAGCAACTATCCATTGTTGTTGTGCCATGACCATGAATCAATCACAAGGTTTTTCTTTTGTGACTAGCACTGCTAGGCTGCTAGCTGTACGTGTCCATCCATCCATGCGTCTACCAAACAATTATATCATCTTAAGAGAACTCGAGGAACTGTCAACATGCATCAGTTTTATTGGACAGCTTCTCCTTCTATGTATGCTTTATCTATTCGTGTGACTGCTGTGTTCATCAACATCAACAGCAAGAAAAAGCTGCTGCCAAAGGTAAGTGTGCCTCTCTGAACCTTGATTTGCTTTAGGTTGTACATATATCTAGTTAAACTCTGATCTTAGGTTACGTACATGTCTTCCTACCAAAAGCTAACAATTAGTGATGTTTTTCAGATAGAGGTGTTAATGTTCTTTCTGCTGCTGCTGTCCTTTGTGACCCCATCACCAAGGCTCTCTTGGCAGGATTCCTTGCTATGCTTAAATAACAATGGCAATTCCTAAAGTGTCAACGTTTCCTACTCTCTAATAACAGAAAAAAGCAAGAAACGCTGGGATTTATCATCACGAACAGCAAGAGTTGATGGAGTAGGAGAGATACATGCTGCGGGGAGGGGAAGAAGGACCTTGACGCACTCCAGGGGAGGGATGGGAGCTCCATGGCGGCTTGAAGGTGTTGGTTCTCGTCAGCCCTTAGGGGCCGGTGGTCCTTGTTCTCCTCCTCCGTCGTCGTCGGGATACTCTAGGCAACATCACCAACTTGACGAAGAGCCTGCGAAATCGAATCCAAACAAATGAGGGGAAGATAAAGGGGGGAGGGGACCTTGTGGATGGGCTCCATGGATTGGCTTGGGCACCATGGAGGGAAGGTGCTGCTTACCCGAGCTAGGAGGTCGCCGTCGTACACGACGTGGAGCACACCGGCGAGACCACAGCGACAAAGGCACCTTCTTCCGTCGAGCTCGACCATGTGCGGGGTGTCGTCGTCCTCGTCCTGCTGCTCCGAATCGAACGAACAGGTAAGGGATCGAGGAGAAGAGGAGAGGGTCTGGATCGATGGAAGGCAGGCAGAGCTCACCTCGGTGGTCGCCGCGGATCCGTGGGGGTCACCTGGGGCGCGCAGCGGAGGAGCGCCGGCGACCTGCTGCGGCCAGGGTTCTCCATCGGGACGCCGTCGCCGTACATCTCAAGGTGGACGGGAAGCCGTCGCGGGTGGAAGATGAGAGAAGGTCGCGGGCGGGCGACGCGATGGGTGGCGGCGATGAATGGGCGGTCGTATCTGGCGAAGGTGGGGAGGAGGTGGCGTGCGTCCTCTCTCTGTCTTCTCGAGGAAGGAAACGACCACGCCTTTTTTTTTTCTATGAAGGGAACGTTTCCTTCCAATTGGCCAGCACGAACAGTACCACCCTGCCGACGTGGACACAACCAGAGATCGCTCATTGCACGACGATAGATGGGTTGGATGTTTAAAGAGAGGGGGCTGGGGGCATATCAAAGATACTCGCAATTTGGCATCAGCCTCAAGGTCAAATTCAGTCGTCCCTGGACTGCGCTCCGTGCTGGTTAACTGCTAGTTGCTGGAGACGATTCGAAGTGACCAGAGGCTTGTGCTCCTCTCACTCCTTCCTCGGTTCACCTTCATGCCTTCATTTTGATAGGAAACCATCTCGGTTTGCTCATTTTGGTGGGAGAGGGGTTCATGGTTGGTCTCGGCTATTCGTTTTGATCTCACAAGCTGCTAATGGGCCGTAGTTTGACCTCCCAGAAGAGAATGCGTTCATGGTCAGTGACAGCTTTCATCCCAGCTAGACTAGAGCCTCTCAAGAAAAGGAAAACATCGCGCCGCGATTCAGCAGCCAGGGAGCCAAGGAGCCCATGCATAAACCAACCATAAAGTGACTAATAGAAGAACTATATATGTCCCATGTATTACAGTATTAGCTATATATTGAGTCAAATGGTGAGCAGTGAACATCTAGCACAAGAATTTACAACTAGTCTGGTAAAACGAACAAGTCACAGCCTAACTGGTCTAGTAAAAGCCCATCAACGTCACAAAATATTGGACATCGGTGTGTCTAAAAGCTCATCCGCGCACAAATCCTCCAAATCAACCATGAAATCACCTCCACCGACGCCAGCTGCATCGCTTAGCATCTTATCCTGTATCGCCTGTCCAAAACAATAAAAAATACAGATCCCAGTTAGTTGACGGTATAATTTGTTAGCTCCTGAAGAAGCAAACTCTAGTTATGTGTATGCCAGCTGGGATGGGGGCTTAAGCAAAGTTAAGTACTATTAGGAAAAACAATAGGAGGGAATGTACATTATATCCTTGATTTTTATGTTATGATGGTTTAAGACGCTAATAATATGTTGCGGGAAAAGGAAGCCAACCTTGGACTCTTGTAGTTCTGTAACACAGGCTTGCAGCCTACTGTATTGTTCTCTTGCTTCTGGGTATTGAGTCATTGATTTCACACGAGCTAATGACCTCTGTAGTCTGCCTTCAGCCTGCTTCCTGCCATCCTTCAAGAAGTCGTATTCATCTTCACCTTCTGCAGATCCACCTTCTGCAGGTTGGATCTGCGAGGACGGCCCTTCAAGTTGTTTGTCAGGTTGGAAACCACGCAAGCCCCTTCCCTTTCTCCTCCACCTCAGTATAACTTTCTCCACGATGCCTACTGACCAGACTACCTTCTTATAGTTTCTCCTTACTTGATGTCCTCTTATATGAGCCTAGTGAAAAACACAAGTAGAAGTATAATCCATAAGCAATATTAGCATTTTTATAGTAGTTGACAGCCTAACACAACTGGAGTAATCAACTAGAATTACTCGTATCAAGATAGTGCAACATCTGCAACTCACGAGTTGAGACCACTCATGTCATTTCCACGAGTCACACACCTCAGCTTCGAAGTACAATAACAAATTATCCCGAAAAATAAAAAGGAGCAGAGTATCATAAATATGCCTCGAGTATAAACCACATTAAAATGATTTTTTGATTAACAATTTAAACACGGATTAATCCATTGCATATAGAAAGCATAGTTCCAGCAAACCACTTAGTTGGCCTCTAGCCTCAAACACAAACATCAACTCCCAAGTTAAAACACAAAGAGTTAAAAAGAACCAAGTACTAATTGTCATGTCAGCAATCATATGAATGTGCTACAAGAAAATACGCAGCATTATGTGGTTATACGAGAGTTAGGCATACAAAAAGATAAGGATATGTTAGATTAGAACAGAGCATACCTGTATCTTGATGATTTTCTGTCGAATAATCATAAACTCCTTTCTCCCTTTCCATCCTCTAAACTTGTTTTGGATACGAACTGCAGCAGAATGCGGCATATCATTCTGTCCAGATTTGGTATTTTTAAGAGAAACAAGTGAAAGAGTGCGCTCATCAGATAATCCGCAATCATCATCTCCATATTCAACCACCTTCTTTCTGTGGAATGACTCTACCCTAAAAGCTTGAAATATTTTGGATGCAGCTAGAGTTGATTTACGAACAGCACTAAGTGAATCTTTTAATGACTCTGCCTGAGAATCTTGGCGAGAAAGCTGAGCAGAACTTGGTTCTGCAAAGCCATCGGCTTCAATTGATCCACAAATTTCTTCCACATTGCAACCCTTTGCTTCTTTCAATGTAAGTGCTGAAAGATGACTTGTCAAGGCAGACTCTGCAAGAAAACCCGCAATGCCTTTGTGTCCATTGTCTGATGCTAAATCAGCAGGTGTTCTTCCAGATAAGAAATGAGGAGTTGGGTCTGTTAATGCACCAGCTGCAGCTCCATTTGTTATCAGGGCACCAACTGTCCGCTCTCTAAATAATAGACACTGTAAGTTCAACATAGATGAGTAAACATGAAATACTGACAGGTACAAACATTAATGCATTACCTTCCACATGACGCTGCCCAGTGAAGCGCAGTCCATCCACGCACATCCCTAAAGTTCACATGTACGCCTGCAGCAATAATTGGTCTTATAGCCCAATCATAGCCAAGTGCAGCTACTAAATGGATCACGCCTTGCCCTTCCTTGCCTAACACATTGGGACCTTTCCCGTCATCATGTATCTTATGGATAAGCCAATAATATAGCTTATCTTTGACCGATTTCTCAAGATTCTTGTCCTGTGCAGCAGAAAATTCTTCATCCGATGGTGCTGACAGGTTTGTAAATTTATCATCAAGCATCAGGGAACCAATAGTGCTGATTAACTCGGACTTCTCATTTCCACCACTCATAACATACTTCTCATAGTCATCTGGTCCCAGGGAAAGCAACTTCTCAAGACGGATATGTAAATGCATTTCATTGATACCAGTAATATGGGGATCTGCTGCCTCCATATGTTGGGTCTCAGAATCATGAAACTCGAATTCTCTTACTTCACTACAAGCTACCCTATTAGAGCATGTCACATAAAATGGAACTCGTCCAGATTGATGTACTGGTGTATAGCAGCGCAGGGAGCCATCTGCTAAAACTTCAACCGGTACTTCAACATCCCCGAACATACATGACCACTTGCAATTTTCAACATGTTCTTTATTTGTCAAGAATGTACCAGTAATTAAGACCTGCATTGGGGTGACAAGCAGAATAAAGATGATTAATGGTAATCATTATAACATTTAGAAGTCAACATAACGATCAACATAGAGCATACTAGTAGGTAATTAAGACCTGCATTGGGGTGACAAGCGGAATAAAGATGATTAATGGTAATCATTATAACTTCTAGAAGTCCACAACAGAATGCTTAACATAGAGCATACCAGTGTGTTCATATCGTGCCTATTACCAAAATAAAAGCAGAATGGAATAAAAAAAGACTGCAAACCTTATTTTGAGAGCCAGTGTACGCCCAGCTTGGGGAAACGTCAATAATGCTGAAGAGCTGATCTTGGGAAAGCGAGGGGCTGACCACATATGCATCTAGCTGCTCGTTCATAGGTATACTCATACTAGAGCCATCAGCAACATTTACAGTTTCAGTACTGCTCCAGAAAGCATCAGAAGTGGATTTGATATCCAGATCAGCTGCAAGTTCATCACTCATCCATTTCGAGAAGCTGTCAAATTTCTTCAACCCATTGGGCTCAATCTTAAAGAGGTCCAATGATGACTGCTTTAATAGTGGATAGCCCATGCTTCCATCTGTATAGCTATCATTATGCACCTGCAAATTTGGGGAAATATTTTAGTTTATTGTGAAATAAGTAACATATCTGGGAAACAGTACACATATGGGATTATTCAGACAAACAATTTCTTAAGCTGGTCGGCATGTGTTACCACAACAACAACAACTAAGCCTTTAATAATCCCAAACAAGTTGGGGTAGGCTAGAGCTGAAACCCATAAGATCTCGAAACCAGCTCATGGTTCTGGCACGTGGACTTCCACGCGCCCCTGTCCATGGCTAGTTCTTTGGTGATATTCCAGTCCTTCAGACCTCTCTTGACATTATCGGCACGCTTTAAACGTCCACTATGCACTGGAGCTTCTGGAGGCCTGCGCTGTATATGTCCAAACCATCTCAGACAATGTTGGATAAGCTTCTCTTCAATCGGTGGTACCCCAATTCTCTCGCATATATCATCATTCCGGACCCGATCCTTTCTTGTGTGGGGTCAGCACATGTTACCACTGCCATTAACTTCTTCTCTTGTGCAATTTACATCAGACAGCAGTGGATACTGAAGAGTTGCAAAATGAATTCTTAAAGGGAGTGAAATAGTACCCTTAAATATTCATCATTGGAACATTGTATACATCAGGCAGCAATGGATACTGGAGTTGAAAAATGAATACCCCCCCCCCCCCCACGCGCGCGCGCGCCTCTTAAACGCAGTGAAACATAATACCCTTAAATATTACTCATAGGAACATTATAGGGGAACTCCAAATTACAAAGTGCAATCAGATAAACAGAAGTATAGTGCAGTAGTCCTATGACAAAGCACAGCAGGAAGGACCTTCCTATACCTCTGCAAATAGTCTCAAGGACTCTACAGTAGGCACAAAGGAGAGCAAGTGTAGAGAAGTTGCATGATTGCCACACGGAAACAAACATCTCATGACACAAGAAAATTAACGGAAAAAAACTGCAAAGCACCTGCGAGGACGTCATGCCTGCAGCACTCAGTGCATCCGTTTCCTTTTGAGTAAGGTTGTTGGTGTACAGTGCCTCAGTCATCAATGTTTCCAAGCGAGAGTTATCATCCAGATTGTTCGACCCCATGGTGGTAACAGAAGAATAGAGTGTCGGCTCCGTGAATCCAGTTGGATATTCTGGAAAGGGCTCACCAAAGTGCACTGAATCGAGTGCAGTTTTGGAACCACTCCTCAATCCAGCTCCAACATCATTGAACACACTAGCTATGCCATGGTGAGTAACAAAATTATTGCTTATGTTAGCTGTGCTAGCCTGATTTTCATCCTGATAACCTGCAATGTTTATAAAACGAAATCTGAGCCAGAAGTCAATATTTAGAGGAATAGCTCAGAAGTCGGAAGGTAGAACATAATCTTGCCTAGATTATTTACGGAAGTACTTGGAGCTGGAGCACCCAACCGATTATCCATCATGACTCCATCCACAGGCTGCTGCATCTCAACGAAAGGGTGGTATCTGGAGCTTGCTCGAGAATTATCTGTGGCACCGAATTTTGCTTTAGATACACTGTAAGAAATTACGTTATTGAATATGCATCACCTAATATATACTGAGTGCAGATGATGCCGAATGAAGATAGAGAAACAGCAAGACCTGTTTCAGCATCTTCATATTCCGAAATCTGTCCACTATATGGGCTTTCAGCATCCATAGTTTGGGAGGCTACCTGGCTCTGACTAGCAAAAGAGTTTGAACAAGCAGGACTATCTTCAGCTTCTTTCGAACGACTGAAACTTTGTTTGCCACCCTGAAACCATTTTTACTTACAACATCAGATAAAGGAAAGCAATATTCATAAATGAAGTGGTAAATCAAAGAGACTGTTGAAGCATATGTGGATTGCCCAAACTTCTCCATCAGTTCGGACTTTTCGTTCTACTGGTTGGTGCAGGAAACTTAATATGGTGTCAGAGGTTAAAGTCTAAGCTTTCGCAATTTAAATGAAAGAATTGTTTGCCTCTTTCTGTCCATGTCTAGGCTTAATCATGCAATCATGCCACACGTGAGAGGGGTCTTGAAGCATATGTTGATTGCCCAACCTTCTCCATCAGTTCAGACTTTCGGTTCTACTGGTTGGTGCATGAAACTTAAAGAGACGACAGGAGAGAGTACATTATTCTCAACCCCCTCCCCCCCTCCACACACACACGCTCATGCAGAACATATTAATGGAGTGAAGTTATAATTTGCACTATGATAGTCACAGTGTGTGTGTGGTGCCCTGTAGATATTCATTCCGTTCCTTTGTTTGTGTGTGTGGGTGGGGGGGGGGGGGGGGGGGGGGGGGGGGCACTGCATACCAGCAAAGTTGGTACTAATATGCATGCTAAGTTTTCAGTTGATACGGTCACAAACTTACAAAACAAAGTCAAAAAGTTCATCACACATGAAACTACACGTACCTTGATTTCAAGATAGTGCACAAGAACAATATTCATGAAACCCCTGGGGAAAAAAATAGGAGATCATTATCATCATGGCATGTTATCATGCTTCTGTTGTGATATCATTTCAGATATCATTAGACTATCCAAATTGGCTTTGGAAACTGATTTACATTATACTCAAAGAAATCATTGCATTATTCAGCACTTACTCTTCTAACAACCAATAGGTCCGCCTCTGGAAGTTCTCATTCTCTTCCCCATGGGCATAATAGCAATGAAGTACATCAACACTGCCAACCTAAAAGGATAAGCTTCAGTTTCACCGTTGTAGTAATAAGGCCACAAGAAAAGAACAACAGAGAACTACAATAAAATTATTGCAACTATTTGGGCCACACCACATAATTTTCTTCATCAATAGAAAGCTTAAGTGTAGAAAAATTGCGGGCTATCAAAGCTTCAAGACAAGAGATACAGAAAGTTACTCCCTCTGTCCCACAATATAAGCTCATTTTGAAGCTGTTTTAGCTTGCAAAACGATCTTATATTATGGGACGGAGGGAGTAGATGATTACTTCTTTTAGTTACATAAAGATGTCATCAAGGAAAACATTTTAAAACTTTTCAAACTTCCGAGTTTCTGAGCAATGACATTAATAGTTCAAAATGTATGTATTTTCCAATAACTTTACGGACATATTCTGATGTTTCTTTAAGTTGTAGCTTGGAGACTGAAAACGGCAATCTCGCATGAATAGGGATGGGTAAAGTTTGTATAGGACAGCCTGTAGAGCAGTATAGAACAACTATAAATGTTTAGAGAACAGTGATACTATAGGATTTGTTGACTTGAAGTGATTCATGAAGAAGTCAACAACAGTATCCATCATTTATTCATTTGTCTGGTGTTTTCAAATTATACATAGAAAAGGAAGTCCTCTGTGGAAGAGCTTGTACATACTTTCAGCTTTTCATGAGCTTCCTTAACTGTCTTCCCATCCTTCTTCTTTCTCCAGATGTGTCCATCCTTTCTGAAGTATCTCAATATTTTCCGGTCAAACAGAAATAGTGAACCACCTACAAGAATGACATGGATAAGAAAGGCGTATCAGTATTGGTATGTCATTTCGTAAAATGACCAACATGTACTTACCAGGTGCAAATCAAGCAGGTACAGGTTATACATCACACAAGATACAAAGGAAAAAGAAACCAAGAAACAGTAATAAGCATGCCACTTATCCCTACAAACAGGGAGTTCATATGGAAGTATAAGAGCACAAAATAATTGAAAATCCAAGTAGTAGCATACGCAACCTGGTCACATGCCATTTATTTGTCTAGCCCCATTGTGAAATGACTAGTGATTAATGGATGCATGATCACTCATCTTTTAAACTTAAAGGAGCCAATTCGTATGGTTGATGCTTTAAAAGGTTACTCCCTGGATTATGATCTGCGTATTTGATGCAATGGCAGCCTTAAGACACATTTTTTATGCGAGATGAGGGGAATATTCCCTTTAGGGGATTATTATTCCGAGCTGTAGCATGTTAATACCAATCTTAAAAGGTTTTTAGACTCTTTGGAACTGCTGACTGAAATCGGAAAATTCCTAACAAAACAGCACTTCCTAGGACCTCAATAAGTTGGACTTTTAGAATATCCGCGTGCAGCTTCCATGATACAAAAAAAAAAAAGTTGACGAGCACAGAACCCTAGAACACAAGTCTACACCATCAAGCCGAATGGGTGAGAAAGGATAAATAACCATTGTGGTATCAACGTTTTCTATGAAGTTGGTCCGAAATTCCAAATAAGGAGAAGGCATACTTGGAGGCCTGTTTGGCGGCTCGGGCGCAATGGAGAACTTCTTGTAATTCGACAGTATTTGGCAGATTTCTGTGGGTCGCAGCCATCGATTCTGAGCTTCCTGCAGTATCTGGGGGATATCTGCGAATTAACAGCGACATCAGTCAGTCAGTAACCAACAACAGTAGTAACTCACTCAAAACTCGCCTTCATTAACACTCTATCATGCCGTCTAGGTTTCGTTCATGCTCCGACTAGTTTTCCTAATCCAGCCCCCGAATCAACTGCGAGTCTACAGAAGGCGCTAGAAACAAATTCTAAATTCTAAACCCACAGAAACGAAGCGGCCTCCAAAAATTCGCAACCCAGGGGAATCGCTCGAAGGCGTAGCCCTAAATCTCCCCGCACGGCCCCACAAAAACCCTGATAAAATCACCGAAAACTTCCGCCAGCGAACCGGCAAAACCCCGCGAAATCCCTAGACGGGCGTACGGATCAACCGCCGCAGTAGCACAGGGGCGAATCCGCACCTGGGGGCTGGTTGGACAGCCCGTACTTGTGCATCTCCGCCATGCGATGATCCGGCCGGGTCCCTTCCGCCGCTCCTCAGTCGTCGTCACTCCTCCCCGCTCCAATCGCTCGCTTCCCGAGGGGGATATGGGGGGGAATTTTTATCCGGGCAGCGGCGGGGCGGCTTCACGGGATTCTTCGGCTCGGGGCAGGGCGCCGTCGGATTGGAATATTTTGCTTCGGGGGGAGAGAGTGGGGGGGGGGGAGGAAAAAGGCAGCGGAGCCGCGGAAGGCTGTGCGAAGGCTGTGGGGAAATGACGCGGTTGCCCCGGCTTGGACGGCGGTCTGGGCCTGTGGGTTAGGTGGGGCTCCCGTCGTCGCTAGCGCTGAACTCTGGTTAGGATCGCGGAACCCGGGCGCCGGGAAGAGAAGGGTCGCGGAACCCGACCCGAGCCCGCGGTTGGTCGTTTGCTGCCCGCGGTGGCCGCCGCGGCTGACGACGGGTCTGACGGCGACGCGACTAGCGGGGCTGAAGTTACCGTGCTGCCCCTCCCGGGTTAAGGACCACGTAGTCATGGTTTTGGGTGGGGGGTGGGGGTGGGGGGGGGGGGTGTTTCTTGCGGGATAAAGCGGGTTTGGGATTGCCCTCCGCATGATCATGGACCACGTGCACCGCATGCTGCGTCATGCGCGCATTTCGGTATCTAATGTGCATAGGTGCGTATGATTAGCATTTCTTTTGCCATTTTGAGTGAAAGAATGTTTGCATGTAGGGCCTATCTACTATTCCGAGATGTTCAGCGGGACTTGAGCTAGCTCTCTAGAAATGGATACTACTCCCTCCGATTTCTAAATATAAGTCTGTATAAAATTATATATGAAGCAAAATAAGTGAATCTACACTCTAAAATATGTCTATATACTTCCGTATGTAATTTTTATTGAAATCTAAGACTTATATTTAGAGACGGAGGGAGTATTTTTCTTTATCGGAAAAAAAGTCATGGGGGGGGGGGGGGGGGTCAGTTGTGGCCGTCGAGGATGATCGCTATTTAGCGGAGGCGTTGTGGGTCAGATCATGACCATGCTAGCACAAATGTTAAATCATTAGAGCAGTCAAAAGGAATACACGGTCAAAACCATTATCTTAATTGGGAAGCTTCTGGTGTCTATTTTAGGGGAAATGACACATCAAATTTTCAGCTGCAACTTCCCACCTGATGGGGACATATACTAGGGTAACAGGCCTAACCCGCAGACCCTGCCCTAGGACATCATACACTTTATACTGGGCCCCAGGGCCAGACCAACATTTAGATGCTCTGCTACCAGATGTTCACTCAAAAGGTACCAACCACTCGGAGGGTAGCGCTCCATTCAACCGGCCTTCTTCACTCGACTGAGTCTGTCAACACTCGGGCAAAGAAAACCAGGAGACCTCCCGGAATCTCGACGGTCAGGATGTGCATCCACCCTTATCAAGTGTAGTTAATACACCCGTTACCAGTAACGGACACCCTTAAACCCTTTGGTAATGACAGCATTCATGAGGCAGAGGCGCACTCTATATAAGCCCCCTTGCTCTGTGGAAAGGGTTCACAATCCATTATAATCCATACACTCCAATCAATCAGTTCCAGAGCACCGAGACATAGGGCTATTACCTCCACCGCGAGGGGCCTGAACTCGTAAATCCAAGTGTAACAGCTGCGCTGTGGCTAGGCTCTGCCCTCTAATTCGGACCCCTATACACTATTGTCAGACTTATAGCCATGATAGTTGGCGCCCACCGTGGGGTTAGCGCCTAGCGACTTCCGGCGTAGTTGCGATTTTTCCACCTTCATCATGGTTTCTGACGGCACACTGACACTTGGCGGCGAGATCCGTTTCAGCGCCCTCAGCTTCATCGTTGATGGTTGAGCGTGGCTCCAAGAGGCCCCGCTGGACATCGAGGCGCTGCATGTCCGTGGCGCAGCGCATTTCCGCGCGAGCACGTTGGGCGTTCTCCTTCGACAGCTATCAGTCCCATACCATTTGGCATCTCTCCGCTCCGCTGGCCGTCGTCGCAAGCGTTCTGGGCGCTCGCGGCTCCAGCGGTGGATCAGGCATGCGGTGGCCCTTCAGGTTGCGACCCCCGCAAATCGCGTTGATCGAGCCCAACAAGCCCGTCCTCGACTTGTTCGCCTCCCTTCATGGCGACTCGGACAATGGATCTGAGTGCGAAGCAGTGACCCCGCTGCAGAGGTGCTGATGGCCAATTCCGCCATGTCCCCCTTGGTATACCCACGATGGTGCGGGGGGCGATGGCCCGTCGCAAGACGACATCGGCAACGGCGAGAACCGCCGCAACGACGAGTACTACCCCGAGCCTCTCTCTCAGCAGCAGAGGGAGGACTTGCAGCACAAGGACAAGCAGGCCCTTCGGACACCCATCATCGGGGCGACTCCCAAGGCTCAGGCCTTGGAAGCCATGCGCCAAGCCAATTTGCCTGAGCGCACTCGTCTGGAGGAGCTCTAGAAGTCACTCGAAGCACAAGCGTGCCGGCAACAACAACTCAGCTTCAGTCGACGACAACGACAGTTGTTTTCGAGTGACCAGCAGTGAAACTACCAGGTGAGGGAGTCCTGGATTAGGGGGTCCTGGGGCATCCAGACTATGGTACGTGGGCTGGACTGATGGACTGTGAAGATGCAAGACCGAAGACTCCCACCCGTGTCCGGACGGGACTCTCCTTGGCGTGGAAGGCAAGCTTGGCGTCCCAATATGAAGATTCCTTTCTCTGTAACCAACTATGTACAACCCTAGTCCCCTTCGGTGTCTATATAAACCGGAGGGTTTAGTCCGTAGAGAGAGAGAACAATCATAATCAGATAGGCTAGACTTCTAGGGTTTTAACCATTATGATCTCGTGGTAGATCAACACTTGTAACCCCTATACTCATCAATATTAATCTAGCAGGACGTAGGGTTTTACCTCCATCAAGAGGGCCCGAACCTGGGTAAACATTGTGTTCCCTGTCTCCTGCTACCATCAACCTCAGACGCACAGCTCGGGACTGATGACCCAC
Source organism: Triticum urartu (assembly GCF_003073215.2). Lineage (NCBI taxonomy): Eukaryota > Viridiplantae > Streptophyta > Magnoliopsida > Poales > Poaceae > Triticum > Triticum urartu. The sequence continues at coordinate 111,912,835 of NC_053023.1, read as the reverse complement.
AAGTGTAGGGGATCTATCGTAGCCTTTTCGATAAGTAAGAGTGTCGAACCCAACAAGGATCAGAAGGAAAATGATAAGCGGTTTTCAGCAAGGTATTCTCTCCAAGCACTGAAATTATTGGTAACAGATAGTTTTGTGATAAGGTAATTTGTAATGGGTAGCAAGTAATAAAAGTAAATAAGGTGCAGCAAGATGGCCCAATCCTTTTTTTAGCAAAGGACAAGCCTGGACAAACTCTTATATAAAGGAAAGCGCTCCCGAGGACACATGGGAATTATCGTCAAGCTAGTTTTCATCACGCTCATATGATTCACGTTCGGTACTTTGATAATTTGATATGTGGGTGGACCGGTGCTTGGGTACTGTCCTTACTTGGACAAGCATCCCACTTATGATTAACCCCTATTGCAAGAATCCGCAACTACAACAGAAGTATTAAGGTAAACCTAACCATAGCATGAAACATATGGATCCAAATCAGCCCCTTAGGAAGCAACGCATAAACTAGGGTTTAAGCTTCTGTCACTCTAGGCCCAAACAATGGTGAAGTGTCATGTAGTCGACGTTCACATGACACCACTAGAGGAAAGACAACATACATCTCATCAAAATATCGAACGAATACCAAATTCACATGACTACTTATAGCAAGACTTCTCCCATGTCCTCAGGAACAAACATAACTACTCACAAAGCATATTCATGTTCATAATCAGAGGGGTATTAAATATGCATAATGGATCTGAACATATGATCTTCCACCAAGTAAACCAACTAGCATCAACTACAAGGAGTAATCAACACTACTAGCAACCCACAGGTACCAATCTGAGGTTGGATACAAAGATTGGATACAAGAGATGAACTAGGGTTTGAGATGAGATGGTGTTGGTGAAGATGTTGATGGAGATTGACCCCCTCCCGATGAGAGGATCGTTGGTGATGACGATGATGATGATTTCCCCCTCCCGAAGGGAAGTTTCTCGGGCAGAACAGCTCCGCCTGAGCCCTAGATTGGTTCCGCCTCTTGGCGGCGGAGTTTCTTCTCGAAAGCTTGCTTACTATTTTTTCTCGGACGAAAGACTTCATATAGCAGAAGATGGGCACCGGAGGCCTGCCAGGGGGCCCACGAGGCAGGGAGGCGCGCCCAGTGGGGTAGGGCGCACCCCCACCCTCGTGGACAGGGTGTGGGCCCCCTCTGGTGGATTCTTTCGCCAGTATTTTTTATTAATTCCAAAAATAACTCCCGTGAAGTTTCAGGACTTTTGGAGCTGTGCAAAATAGATCTATAATATTTGCTCCTTTTCCAGCCTAGAATTCCAGCTGCGGCATTCTCCCTCTTCATGTAAACCTTGTAAAATAAGAGAGAATAGGCATAAGTATTGTGACATAACGTGTAATGATAGCCCATAATGCAATAAATATCGATATAAAAGCATGATGCAAAATGGACGTATTAGGGACCCCCTACCTGAGATCCGCCGGTTTTGACACCGACATTGGTGCTTTCATTGAGAGTTCCGCTGTGTCATCGCCAAGAGGTTCGATGGCCTCGTCAATCATCCACAACAACATTGTCCAGGGAGAAACCTTCCTCCCCGGACAGATCTTCGTGTTCGGCGGCTTCGCACTGCGGGCCAACCCGCTTGGCCATCTAGGGCAGATCGATAGCTACGCCCCTGGCCATCAGGTCAGATTTGGAAGCTTGAACTATGTCGCGGACATCCGCGGAGACTTGATCTTCAACGGATTCGAGACCACGACAGTAGTCGCTCCCTGTCACCACAATGAACATGACTTAAATCTGCCATCAAACTACACCCAGGAGATAGAACCTGCAACTGCTCCGGCTCTAGATCCGGAGCAGGCCACGCCATCCGAGGATGGGAGGCTCAACCCCGCCATGGAGGCCACAGACTCAGCGACATTGGAGCCGCACACAGACCCAACATCAAGTGAATCTATGTTGCCAGAACCTCGGACATGTTTCCGACTACGGGTTCCAAAGCATGTGCGTCCGCGCACGACGAGCTTGATCGGGCGTCGATCGTTGAATTCAGCTCCGCGGACATCTTCGGGCACTCGCCCTTAGGCGATGTGCTAAACTCATTAAAAACACTCACCCTAGCGGGGGACTCACGACCGAATTATATCCGGTTCGAACTAGAGGTTGATGACGAATTTCGCTTCCCACCCCCGCCCACTTAATAGCCACTATCGAAGACTCAACTAACATGCTCGCTTACGGCTTCCGACGACATCGACGGTATGGACGACGATGCCGGAGAAGAAGAGGCCCAAAACCCACCGTTCACCGGACGTGGGATGGCCACTTCCTCGTATCACGTATACATGGTGGATGCACCAAAAGAGAATAGCGGCGATGACAAGGAAGATCCAGTCGAGGATAAACCTCCCGAGATACAACCAAAGCGTCGGCGTCAGCGGCGCCGCTCTAAGTCACGCCGCAACAAAGATGGCAACACCGGCACAGGAGAAGATAACACTCCGGACGGTGCCGAAGACAATGAAGACCCCGTTGATGCAACTTCCGAACAAGATGAACGGGAAGACGGGCAAGTTAGCCCTGATGAACAGGCCACACACGAAGACTCGGAGGACTGCAATTATCTTTCGCTCTCCGAGGATGAGGCGAGCCTCGGCACCGAGGATTTTATCGTGCCCGAGGAACCTCTCAAGCAGGAGCGCTTCAAACGCCAGCTAATAGCCACTGCAAGGATCCTAAAAAAGAAACAGCAGCAGCTTCAAGCTGATCAAGATCTGCTCAATGATAGATGGACTGATGTCCTGGCAGCCGAAGAATACGGCCTCAAGCGCCCAGCCAAAAGTTACCTGAAGTGCAAATTGCTACCTCAGTTCGATGACGAGGCGCGGGAGCCCGTACCATCATTGCGCAATGCGGCTGACCGACCAGCACGCGGTCGGGATAAAGCGACAACTCAAGCCGAACATAAAACAGCTCGGGGACACACATATGACCTACGGCAGGACTCGGACGGTAGAGCAGGTCAGAACAGATCAATCTATGGATCACGGGGACGTGCCCCGACACGCGATAATGACTATCTAGCCGAATGCAATAGCCATACTCACGCCCGGGCCGAGAACCGCAGACGGACTCTATCCGAACTACGTCGCGATGTGGCCCGATACAGAGGTACCGCTCACCCACTTTGCTTCACCGACGAAGTAATGGACCACGAATTCCCAGAAGGGTTTAAACCCATAAACATCGAATCATACGATGGAACAACAGATCCCGCGGTATGGATTGAGGACTTTCTTCTCCATATCCACATGGCATGCGACGATGATCTCCACGCCATTAAATATCTACCACTAAAACTAAAGGGACCAGCTCGGCATTGGTTAAACAGCCTTCTGGAGAACTCCATTGGCAGCTAGGAAGACTTGGAAGATGCCTTTTGTGATAACTTCCAAGGTACATATGTCCGGACACCAGATGCCGATGACTTAAGTCACATCATCTAGCAGCCTGGAGAGTCAGCCAGAAAGCTCTGGACTAGGTTCTTAATTAAAAAGAACCAAATTGTCAATTGCACGGACGCCGAAGCCCTCGCGGCCTTCAAACACAGCGTCCGGGAAAAATGGCTCGCTTGCCACCACGGTCAAGAAAAACCAAAATCCATGACAGCCCTTACCGCTCTAATGACCCACTTTTGCATGGGAGAAGACAGCTGGCTCGCTCATAGGAGCAACGCGCCAGCAACCTGGGCACTTCCGAAGTCTGAGACGGCAACGGAAAGCCACGACGCAATAAACACAAGCGTCGTAATAATGACAAAATAATGCAAGACACAACAGTTAACGCTGGATTCAGCGGCTCCAAGCCCGGTCAGCGGAAAAGCCATCCAAGGCAAATATAGACGGACCATCCAACCTCGATAAGGTATTGGATCGGCCCTACCAGATTCATGGCACCCCCGATAAACCAACTACTCATACTAACAGAAGATGCTGAGTCTTCAAACAAGCTGGCAAGCTAAAAGCCAAACACAAGGGGAAGGGACCACCCAGTGACAACAATGACGAAGAGACTCGCCAGCCGAATACTGGGGTTCAAAAGAAATTCCCCCTGAAGTGAAAACCGTAAATATGATATATGCGACGCACACCCCTACAGGGGAGCACACGCGCGCACCACGGGACATATACGCCATAGATCGGGTTCCCCCATAAATTAGACATACCCATCCCGAAGGATCGGCAGCTCTGATCATCGATCCAGTTATCGATGGGTTCCATCTCACGAAAGTCCTTATGGATGGCGGCAGTAGCCTTAATCTACTGTATCGAGACACTGTCCACAAAATGGGCATTGATCCTTATAGAATCAAACCCGCCACAACAATCCTCAAGGGAGCAGTACCCGGCGTAGAAGCTCACTGCACGGGCTCCGTCACACTGGAAGTCATTTTCGGTTCGCCAAACAACTTCCGAAGCGAGTACTTGACCTTTGATATTGCCCCGTTCCACAGTGACTACCATGCACTAATGGGGCATACCGCTTTTGCTCAATTCAATGCGGTCATACTCTATGCCCTCGCAAAACTTCAAATGCCCGGTCCACGCGGCGTCATAACAATAAATGGAAATACGGGACACTCCTGCCGAACAGGGGATTGCACTACAGCCATTACAGCCGAAGCACAAAGCGGCCTCGTCAAGCCGCACAATTCATCAGCCATTAAGCCGCCGGTTCCCATTAAATGGAACCAATCTGTCTCGGAGCAGGACTAGCAGTCCAGCCTCCGTCGTTCGCCTCACAATCACGCGAAGTTTATACCGCGCATGCATACTTATGCACTTAAGATACCCTGGCCATCGACGGAGGCACAATACGGGCAAGCCTACAAGCACTCCCATTTCCTCCTTTTCATTTCTAACTATTCCTTTTTATCTTATCACAGGTGACGCAAAATATCGGTCATCTCACAGACTCTTTCGGAGTTCGGCTTCATACACTTACCCCAAGGTTGTTCCTGTTAAAGGAATCCTTTAACCGAGGCAAGGCGGCGCAGACGTGCGACAGGAGGTCCAAATAATTTTGTAGCGCACTCTCTATTTTGAGCCTGTAGAAATGCCTTCTCCCTTAGCCTTCGACCACCGGCACATCAAATAGCCTGGGTCGTGGCATTATCATTTGTATAATGGCAATTGACATATCGATCAGATCCCAGTGAACATAATCCATACCCAGTATTCGCTTTTTCCTAAAAAAAGCTGAATTTCTCTGGTTGTTTCACACTTGCACCTCGGCACGGGTTGCCAGGGGCTCGATATGGGAACAAATGAATTGCCGACCAGTCTGAACAACTTTATAGCACACTTCGGCGTCGCGAGTTTGGCCTTATATGCATCAGCTCCGAATCATGTCTTTGGTCAATAGTTGGGTTGCCCGGCTCCTGTGCTTACTACCTTATGTTCCACTATATCGGCTAGGGTAGTAAAGGGAGAACTACTGTGATTGTGTCCCGGTTTATCCGGATGTGCACCTCAGTGGAGAAAGCCGAAAACTGACTGTCATGATGCGGCGAGAACTGGTCAACCACTCAATGACTTATTAGAATCTTTCGTGATTCCTCCTGTATTACATGAAGGACCGTTCTTCTAGTCACTCATGTAATGCACCGTATTCGGATGACTGCGTACATACCAGGGGCTATATCATAGACCCACCGTGAAACTCCTATGGCTAAGTGAAAGTGCTAAAGCCCTATAGTCCGATTGCCTAGTTCGCCACATTGACACCTCCTTCACGGACCAAGACGTTGGATCAAGAGTGATCAAATGCTTTTCCGAACACCCCCGTATTTTATGCGAGGGGGCTGAAGCCGACGACTGGAAAACTTTCAGATTATACAAAAACGGCCGCACAGGAGGAGCCACAACTTCTAGGCATAATCTTAAAATATAATAAATTTGTTTTTACAATCTCAATACATTTCACTCGAACATCATATCTTTCGAGAACTGACCCTTTATCAAGCGGGCACCCTCTAAGACATCCTCAAAATAATACTCTGGCGTATGATGCTCCTTGCCCTCGGGTGGACTTTTCGCTGCAACATGGGTGGCCTTCATCTTCGCCCAGTAAGTCTTCACACAAGCAAGGGCCATCCGTGCACCTTCAATGCACGTGGACCACTTAACAGCGTCGATACGTGGCACCGCATCACCTAGTCGATGTACCGAACCGAAATAACTCTTCGGAATTGGCTCAGTTGGCCACAACCAGACTACAATGTCCTTCATGGCAGAGCTAGATATCTTGTGGAGCTCGGCCCACTGGGCCATCTTTTTGTTCAGTAACAGTGGGCACTTTGGCATGCCGAATTGTGACCAAAAAAGCTTCTCCGTTGCATGCCCTTCCCGCGCTTCGTAAAACTGCACCGCACCGGAGGCACTCTTCGGCAAGTCCAAAAAGGCGCCTGGGGAGCTCCACATCTGATTAAGCGGGGCATACTTCGGATCACCAAACTTAGTCTGTAATAAGAAAGGCTTACCGGCCGCTATCTCCCTAGCTTGCCGGATCTCTTCCCGAGCCATTCTAGACTCGGATCGTGCTTCTCTTGCCTCTTGTAATGCCTTGTCAAGATCGACTACTTTGGCCTTGTTATCCTTCTCGAGGAATTCACACCGAACATTGGCTTCCTTCAGCTCGCGCGCCATAGTGGCCATTCTCTCCTCACAGTGGCGCTGCGCGGCCTGTCCGGCTGCTAATTCATCAGCTGCCTTCTTGGCACCCACATTACTTATCCGAGCTTGCTCCTTAGCTCGGGCAAGTTCAGCCCGAAGGGTCTCAACCGCGACAGCACCATCTGTAGATACGCATGTCTCAGAACATAATTCTAGCTTCGTGCCTGTGTTACTATACATATTCTAACACATACCTTGCGCCTCGTCGAGGCGCCTGTTAATAAGCATGATGTTGTTATCCGTCACATCAAGCTTATGCTCCAAACCTGCAACCTCCGTAGCGTGGGTAGTCTTCATGGAGGTAACAGCCTGTGTTTCCGGTCATTAGATTATTACATGAGAACATCTTTTTCGAACCTTTGATTGCCTACCTTTGGGTGCCAACCAGAGTCTCAGGGGCTACTATCTATACACAGGTGCATTTTTGCGTATAAAGCACAATAAAAAATATAACATTACATACCTCAAAGCCTCTTAGAAGGCCCATGAAGGCTTCATTCAATCCACTTTTCGCGGAAAGAATCCTCTCAACCACCATACCCATCAAGGTATGATGATCATCTGAGATTGACGAATACCATAACATGTCTGTCAGTGTATCCGGCGCATCCGGATTCTTGGAAGCAGCTGTGGCAGTACGGACTCCCTTCGACAGGGTATGTTTACGCGACCCTAGAGTCGTCTCCGGCTGTAAACCGGATAGTCCGGAGCCTTTATTGTTAACCCTTGTAGGGACCACACACTTCGGACTCCGGGCGGCCGAAGTTTCACCTTGGGGCGCTGGTTCCATTATCCCCCGATCGGGAGAGACCCTTCGGGACGACACCTCGACATCGTCCGCCCCGTTGGGCGAGGAAGCTTGTGGAGGCGTTTCAATTTCCATCATCTCGGGTAAAAGGTCCCGCGAGGAGGAGGATTGTTGAGAAAGACTGTGTGCCGGACTACAAAACGCACATTCTAGATGTTACCTTTACAAAGAGAAAAGGAACGAGGTATGTTTAAAATATCTTTGTTCACTTACAATTCGGCTGGAGGCTTGTCCTTCCGAAGGGATTGTGCAACAATAAAACCTTCCGAGCCTGAACCACCCGACAGGGGCGTTTTGCCCCGCTTAGGAGCCCTTACCTCCCAACTCTCGGAGGCGGCCCTTTTCTTACCATAGGAAGAAGGGATGTCAGCTTCTCCTTCCCTTTTGTCTTTGGAAGAGGGAGCCCTAGTCTCCCCAGACACAGTGTGTGGTTTGCCTTCAGGATGGAAGCCGCCTTTGGCTCCCCCGCTCTTCTCATTCTCCTCTTCCACCGGCGCCTGGTATGGCGCCAGGACCAGCATCCTTGCTAGTATGGGGCTAGCTGAGTCTTCGCGAAGAGGAGCCGAACACCTAATTCACTCCAATTTCTTTATCCGGCCCTGGAAGAAGATGGTTTTCTCAGCACCTTATTATAAGATGCGTATCTAAGCTGTGTTCGAGAATCGAGTGCTTACCGAGGTATCTGGATGATTGCAGTCAAGGCCGATGTTCTCTGTAGTATCTGGCCACTATTTTCGTTTCCTGAAAAATAACTTCCACATTCCTCTGTGCGTTGCACCGAAGAAGTGATGAAGGGTTCGTGGTCCTTCTAGATTAAACTCCCACATACGGAGGGGCCATCTTCGGCACGGGAGGACCCGACGGACTAGCATTACTTGAATCACGTCGATGAGTTCGGTGTTCTTCTCAAGGAGACTCCAGATGCGGCTCTATAGAGTCTGCACTTCATCGGTTGATCCCCAATCCAACCCCTTATTAACCCATGATGCCACTTGAATTGGAGGGCCAGATCGGAGCGCAGGTATAGACGCCCACTTGGTGCCATGGGGTTCAATGATGTAAAACCATTCCCGTTGCCATAAGTCGGAAGATTCTGTGAAGGATCCTTTTAGCCAGGGAGCATTGATAAGTTTACCCACTGTCGGTGTCAAAACCGGCGGATCTCGGGTAGGGGGTCCCGAACTGTGCGTCTAAGGCGGATGGTAACAGGAGGCAGGGGACACGATGTTTACCCAGGTTCGGGCCCTCTTGATGGAGGTAATACCCTACGTCCTGCTTGATTGTTCTTGATGATATGAGTATTACAAGAGTTGATCTACCACGAGATCAGAGAGGCTAAACCTTAGAAGCTAGCCTATGGTATGATTGTCTGTTGTCCTATGGAACAAGACCCTCCGGTTTATATAGACACCGAGGGGGCTAGGGTTACACAAGGTCAGTTACAAAGGAGGAGATATACATATCCGTATTGCCTAGCTTGCCTTCCACGCCAATTAGAGTCCCATCCGGACACGGGACGAAGTCTTAAATCTCGTATCTTCATAGTCCAACAGTCCGGCTGTCTGGAGACCCCCTAATCCAGGACTCCCTCAGTAGCCCCTAAACCAGGCTTCAATGACGATGAGTCCGGCACGCAGTGTTGTCTTCGGCATTGCAAGGCAGTTCCTCCTCCGCATACACCATGGAAGAGTTTTGAATACAAGGATAGTGTCCGACCCTGCAAAATAAGTTCCACATACCACTGTAGAGAGAATAATATTTCCACAAATCTAATCTGCTGACACGTTTTGACAGCACGACATCACGCCATGGCCCGGCCATTATTCGAACCGTTTTTCTCAACCAGCTCCGCACATAACGCGAGGCGGTTTTCTTGACACGTCTTGTCAAAGCAGAGATCGTGTCCCACTTATCACGGGATTCTCATCAATACAGACATGGGTAACCCAACCGTGCCTGTTGGTATGACTCCTAGATCTTAGGCAAGTCCCAAACGGCCACGAGGATAACGCTTGATATTCACCCTCTTTATAAAGGGGACGGGGCTTTTTCTTTTTTTCCTCTCGTGCTCAATCGAATCCTTCCCCTGCCTCGAGTTCTAACACCCAAAGCTCCGGTCAGGTGCTTTGGACCTTCAACTATGTCCGGATCCAACCTTCAAGGTCGGTGGATGCCTTCCTCCGTCACAGAGGAGGACATCAAGAAGTCGAGAGAGGCCAGATATCTGACCGGCGAAATTTCGCATAGGCTGCCTGCCCGAGGGCAGGTCGTCCCTACTCCTGAACCCAACGAGAGTGTTGTGTTCATCTCCCACTTCCTCTGAGGACTAGGCCTCGCTTTGGATCCCTTTGTTAGGGGTCTTATGTTCTACCATGGGCTGGATTTTCACGATCTGGCCCCGGATTCCCTTCTTCACATCTCGTCATTTATTGTTGTATGTGAGGCCTTCCTCCGCATTACCCCTCACTTCGGCCTGTGGCTCAAGACCTTCGATGTGAAGCCAAAGATAATCAAGGGGCGGCACGCAGCGTGCGGAGGTGCTTTAATAAGCAAAATCGCTGACGCTCCATGGCCGGAGGGTTCCTTCCCAAAGGTGTCCGTATTGTGGCAGTGGGAGTGGTTTTACATCACAGCTCCCTGAAGTGCCAAGTGGGTAGTTGTCCCCACCTTTCGCTCGGGCTCCCCACCGCAACTAATGTCATGGATCAACAGGGGCTGAGCTGGGGTCCAGCAAAGGACGTGCCAATACCGCAGAGCCATATCCGAGATCTCTTTGAGAGAGATTTCAGCCTGGTTATGGTAATGCAAGTTATGCTAGTTCGTCGAGTCTAGCCTTGCAAACGCTGGCCCCTCCGCATGTGGGAATTCAACCCGAAAGGACCGCGAGCTATTCAGCATTTCCTCGGCATTACGCTCGAAGAGATGTACAAATTGTTCTTCGGACCCCAAATAGAGTGTCCGGACACCACCGAGGACGTGGGTCTGAGCTGCAACCGCCCTGCTGCCCAAGTAACTAATCCTATGTCGAACCTACTGTCCTTTTATTTATCATGACATCATTCTAAAAAGCCACTCTTTGACCAGGACTGGATAACAAAGGTGATGATGATCAGGTGTTCGCTCCCCTTCCTGAGGGCTTGGACAATCCGGTACTGGACAAGATGCTCGAGCCGGCGCCTTATCCGGTGCCCTCAAAGGAAGATGATGGGGGGAATAGAGAGGGCGAAAGCGGGCCTCACTCGCTACTTATTCTAGCCGGGGGAATGAGCGCCTCCACGAGGGAGGACAACCAAAGGGAAGAATCTAACATTCTCTCTCCCTGGGGAAGGAAGAGGACTACCTCTGAAGATCCAGAAACTAAGGTTTCCAAACGGGAGAAGAAATCTTCATCAGAGGGTCCTGCCTCGGAGGGTATTCTTGCCGCACAATGTCCGCGCGGGGATCAGCCCTCTACCGATCTGTAAGTAATCGAAAAGTACTTAATAGTGGAAACATCCTACCTTACTTCCAAAGACAATAACCGATGCTTATAAATTGTAGTCCGGATCGTAGCCCTTCTCGATAGAGTTCGCCTTCGGGGGATCTTCTTCCGGAGATGATGGAGAGCGAAACGCCTCCCCCTGACACCCCGCCTCATGAAGCGGGCGACCTTTAAGTGTCGTCGCGAAGGGTATCTCCGGATCCACTAAGGCCAGAGGATAACCCTTTGGCTACCCGGAATCCCCAATATCCGGCTCCTAAGGAGAGCGACAACAAGGGTCCGGAACCATACAGTGTGCGGTCGGACGCGCTGAAGGATCTTCTGGGGTAAGCAGCCGTCTCGGAAGCACATCGTATGCTAATGGGTACGGTAATTGAAAGGATTTCATCCGCTGAAAGCGGTTTGCATGAAGCCATTATGAGTCTGCTGAAAGGCTTTGAGGTACGTGAAATAGTGTATGTTTTTGATAGTACCATACACGTTAGGTGTGCCTTATGCAGATAGTAGCCCCTGAGACTCTGGTTGTCGTCGAAAACGGCGGCAAACAGAGGATCATAGTCCCAGGTAATAACCAGACCCCCTTTATGTGCAGGTGGCTGAAGCTCCGGTGGCTAGCCGGACTGATGGGTTTGCCAAGCTAAAGCGGCAACTTGATGCGGCAGATGCCGACATCGTGCTTGTCAACAAGCGGCTTGACGAGGCACAGGGTAAGTGGTTTTTCCGGTGATCAACACATAGTAAGAGGAGCATGATGCCAGTATCTTTAATATGTTATGACTGCAGATGGAGCTGCCACCGTGGAGACCCTTCGGGCGGAGCTTGCCCGAGCCAAGGAGCAAGCAATGAGTAGCAATGCGGCTACTCTAAAGGCGGCCGAAGAGTTAAGGGCCTAATAGGCCGCGCATTGCGAGAGCAAGGAAAAAATAGCCAAGATGGCTGTAGAGTTAAAAGATGCAACTGATCGTTACCTGCTTCTTGAAGAAGAAAACCGGGCAAAGGCGACGGACCTGGAGAAGGCCCTGGTGGCTGCCAAGGAAGCCCGCTCCAAAATTAGAGCGACTAAGGAGCAGCTGAATCAAGCTACAGATATCGTGTCTGGGAAGCCCTTCTTTTTGCGGACTAAGTTCGGAGATCCGAAGTATGCTCCTCTGGACCGGCTATGGAGTTCTGCGGACGCCTACGTGGATTTGGCTGCAAGTGCTGCTGATGCGGCCGAGTACTTCAAGGATCAGAAAGGTCCCGAAGTGGAAAAGTTGTTCTGGTCACAGTTTCACGCTCCAGTCCGTCCGCTGCTGTTGAATGAGCGAATGGCCAAGTGGGCCGAGCTCCATAGGTTGTCCGGACTTGCCATGAGGTCCGTTGTGGATCACCTATGGCCGGGAGGGCCAAGGCCGAATAACTACTTTAGTTTAGCGCAACAATTCCTTGGTGTTGTGCCACGCCTCGATGCTGTAAAGAGATCGACATGCATAGAGGGTGCGCGGATGACCTTTGTTCGTGTCAAGACATACTGGGCGGAGATGGAGGCCACCACTGTTGCGACACAGGGTTCGGCCGTAGGCCGAGTGGCTGTCGAGCACTACTTTGAAGAAGTTCTTGAAGGCGCTCGTTCGATAGAGGCTCAGTGCTCGAAGAATATTATGTTCTAGTGGCATGTATTCCCATTGTAAAAACAATGTTTTATTGAATTATCAAGGCTGTATTTATACTTTTGCCCGAAAGTACTATGATGCCTCCTGTGCGGCCGTTTATGTATGTATATAACCTGAAAGTTTGCAATCGTCGGCTTCTGCCCCCACACATATAATGCGGGGGTGTTCGCAGAAAATGCATATCCACACTTGATCCAACGTCTTGGTCCGTTAAGGAGGTGATAGCACAGCGAACGAGGCAATCAGACTATATTGCTTTAACACTTTCACTTAGCCATAGGAGTTTGATGGTGGGGCTACTATATAGCCCCTGGTACTTCTGCGCTCCCCCGAATACGGGGCGCGTATGTACATGACCGGGAAACGACCCTTCGTTAATCCGAAGGAATCCCGAAGATTCCAATGAGTCATCGAGTGGCTGACCAGTCTCTTGCTATATCATGACAGTCAGTTTTCGGCTTTCTCTACTGAGGTGCTTATCCAGATGAACCAGGGCACAATCGCAGTAGTTCTCCCAGTGCTACCTTAGCCGATATAACGGAATGTAAGGTACCAAAACATGGGAGCCAGGCAAACCAAACATTTGACCAAAGACATGATTCGGAGCTGATGCATATAGGGCGAAACTCGCGACGCCGAACACTCCCTAAGGTATTCGGTCTTCATAACATATACCGGGCTAAAAAATGCCCTTAATAAGAAACCCCATGTGTCCAGGTACATGCAAAATCCTGACATGGCCACATGCCAATAACGCCAGCATCCTTCTCGGTTGTGCGGAGTATCCGAAGGATGTGAGCAACAAGAGATAGTAAAAAAGGTTTACACAGGGTCTGAATCTAAAAAGAAACCTTTGGGCGGGTCCCTGCTGCACGTCTGCGCCTGTGTCTCCATTGTGTCGTGTCCTGGACGGGTGTAGCACGATTGCCATCTGTAAAAGGAAAGAACTTAGGTTAAAGTTGTCATGCCAAAAAGAAGAATTGGTTATGATCAATGAACTACCAAAATTCAAGAGAAGCCTAGTTGAGACGGGCTGGCCCTGATTACACGCGGGAAGCCCCTGGTATCGTTTATGAGGGTTTGATCATCAAACCAATCTCATGTATATATGATGGAACGCCGGATTCGTTTAACCGTGTCTGTGGTCTTGACGGCCTGCCATTTTTTCTAGTTGGTGAGGTCGTCTAGTTTGCGGCTGTTAGAGCTGCCGCATCCTCTTCCGTACGTAAGAAACGTTTGGTATTTCCGCTAACTGAGATGATGCCACGTGGACCGGGCATCTTAAGCTTGAGAAAAGCATAATGCAGTATTGCGCTAAAACGAGCGAAAGCCGTTCTTCCGAGTAGTGCTTGATAACCACTTCGGAATGGGGCGATGTGAAAAGTTAACCTTTCACTTCGGAAGTTACCGGGAGAGCCGAATACCACCTCTAGTAGTAGAGAGCCCGTACAGCGGGCCTCTTGGCCTGGTATTACTCCCTTGAAGGTAGTATTACTGTGGCTTATTTGTGTCGGGTCTATCCCCATTTTGCGGACTATGTCCTGATATATCAGGTTTAGATCACTGCCGTCGTCCATGAGGACTCATGTGAAACGGTACCCATTTATTATTGGGTCTAACACCAAGGCCGTCAGTCCTTCGTGCTGGATATTTGTCTCGTGATCCCTATGATCAAAAGTGATCGGGCAGGCCAACCAGGGGTTGAACCTAGTGGTGACAGGCTCTATGGCGCATGTGCCTCGGAGTGCATGCTTGCTTCTCCTCTTTGTCACATGGATCACGTTTACTGTTTTAACCTCTGGTGGGAAATTTTTCTGTCCTCCGGCGCTTTGCTAGCGAGGTTCATCCTCGTCTTCGCTTGGTGTCTCTTCCCCTTTGTGTTCGGCGTTTAGCTTACCGGCCTGCTTGAAGACCCAACATTCTCTGTGGGTATGATTTGCAGGTTTGTCTGGGGTGCCGTGAATCTGACAGAGTTTGTCAAGAATTTTGTTTAGGCCAGATTGTCCTTCTCTGCTGCATTTGAAAGGCTTTTTCCGCTGACCTCGTCGGGAGCCCCTAAATCCGGTGTTTACCGTCGTGTTATCTGGGCTACCTTCTTTATTTTGACGCTTGTTTTTGTTGCGTCGTGGTTTACCATTGCCATCCCTGACTTCGGATGTGCTTGGTTCGCTGGTGCTGCTACGGGCCAACCAGCTGTCCTCGCCCGCACAAAAGCGGGTCATGAGGCTTGTTAGGGCTGCCATTATTCTCGGTTTTTCTTGGCCGAGGTGTTTGGTGAGCCATTCGTCTCGGACGCTGTGTTTAAAAGCTGCTAAGGCCTCGACGTCCGGACAGTCGACGATTTGGTTCTTCTT
The DNA here is from genome assembly GCF_003073215.2 of Triticum urartu. Taxonomy (NCBI): domain Eukaryota; kingdom Viridiplantae; phylum Streptophyta; class Magnoliopsida; order Poales; family Poaceae; genus Triticum; species Triticum urartu. The sequence continues at coordinate 111,897,799 of NC_053023.1, read as the reverse complement.
GGTGAGGAACCTGTTCCAAAGCTTTCGGGCGGACTCTCCAGACTGTTGGATTATATGACTTTCATCTGCATCCGGAGGTCGGACATAAGTCCCTTGAAAATTGGCCGAAAAGCGTCCTCGAGACAACTCCCAATTGAGTTTTCGGGGATGCTTTTCAGCCAGTGCCGAGCTGGCCCTTTAAGCTTGAGGGGCAAGTATTTAATGTCATGGAGATCGTCTCCACGAGCCATATGAATATGGAGGATAAAGTCCTCTATCCAGACTCCAGGGTCTGTGGTCCCGTCGTATGCCTCTATGTTCACCGGTTTGAATCCCTCTGGGAATTCGTGATCCAGCACCTCATCAGTGAAACATAAGGGGTGTGCGGCACCCCTGTATTGGGATGTGCCATGGTGTTCGGACAGTTGTAGTATTCGGTGTTGGTTTTGTACCAGAGCGCGCTTCCTAGATCCATAGATGGATCTGGTCACGCCGGATTTTTGGCGCAAGTTCTCACGTAGATCGTGTATTGACTTATGCACGACTTTGTTAGCCGCTCTATCGCGTTCACAAGGTGGTGGATCCGGCCGGTTGGTCGTATCATTCTTCGGCTGTATGGGCTCTAATGGCTCATCATCGAATTCCGGTAATAGCTTGCGCTTTGGATAGATATTTTTGTGGTAACTTCCACCATACTTTGTTACTTTGTTCCACCTGTTGTTGAGCGTATCTTGTGCGACCTTAAGCCTTTGCTTCTGTTTCTTCAAGCTCCTCGCTGTGGCAATAAGCCTTCTGTAGAGGTTCTCTTGCTCCAAGTGCGTTTCCGGGATGATGTGTGCATCTTCGTCCGGACTGTTTTCTTCCCTAGACGGGGTTTGATGAGGCTTATCCTTGGCGGCGTCGTGTTCGGACGTCGGATTCGTACTATGTTTGCAGTTTGCATCTTGATCGTGCTCTGCCACCGGGGTGGTGCAGTCGTCGTTTCTTCTAGAGTCGACTGGACTGTTATTTCCTTTTGCGTTGTTATCGCTGTTTTTGCTATGGCGGGACTTAGAGCGGCGCTGCTGACGTCGGCGCTTGGGTTGCTTGGAGGGGGCATCCTCCGCTGTCTCTTTCGTCGTCCGCATCCCATTCTAGCCGGACATAGTTCGGCCAAGGTTCTCCTGACAGGGAAAGAGACCTTAATGAATTTAGCACATCTCCGAAAGGTGAGTGCTGAAAGATATCCGCGGAGGTGAACTCCATGATCGGCGCCCCGTCGGATTCGACGGGCACGGATGTAGGCGGCTCGGAGTCCATGGCTGGAGGTAAATCCAGTGGTTCTGCGACACGGTGATGAAGCTATGTACCTAGGGTAGGGTCATGGACCTGTCCAGCATACCCTCCCCAAGGACATCTTTACAAAGAATTAGAAGCAGTCGAAGAGAAATCATCATCCACTCGACCGCGGAGATGCGCTCATTCGACCACTTTGAAGACACTCGACCACCAGGAGATGAGGAACCCTCCACTCTGCAACGGTTAGGACTTAAACCATAGCATTATGAGCATTTATGACATTTTACTGTAGACGTTACCAGTAACGTCTTTCCTTTATGAGCATTGAACGCTGAGTAATGGAGGGGAGCTGGGGTCCTGGCACACTCTATATAAGCCACCCCCTCCTCTGGGACAGGGGTTCGCACTTTTTTGTAAACTCACACACACATATATAATCCAGTCGACCGCCTCAGGGCACCGAGACGTAGGGCTGTTACTTCCTCCGAGAAGGGCCTGAACTCGTAAAACTCGTGTGTACAAGTACTCCATAGCTAGGATCTTGCCTCCTCATACCTACCCCCCATTCTACTGCCAGTCTTAGATCCATGACAGTTGGCGCCCACCGTGGGGCAGGTGTCTTAACGACTTATTGGAGAAGTTGTAATTTTTTTTCGATCCCCATCATCATGGTTCCAAGCGGAAGTTTGGCTGAGGGCCGCGAGATCCGTCTCGGCGCGCTCGTGTTTGTCGACGACGACTCCGCTTGGCTTCAGGAGGCACCACTTGACGTCGACGCGCTCCCCGCCCGCGGGGCGACGCACTTTCACGCGTACGTCCGTGGCGTCCTCCTGTGGCAACCGTTGACCCAGTACCAGTCGACTCCAACGGCTTTCCCCCTCCCTGCGACCCGCCAGAGCAAGCGCACCGGCCGGTCGAGGATTCAACGGTGGGTGAAGCATGCGGTGGCACGCTAGTCGGCCACCCCTTAAGTCGCGGCGCTCGAGCCCGACGAGTCTCTCTACGGCCTGTTCGATCTGTCGACTGGCTCCGTAGAGACTGCATCCGAGTGCGGCAGCAATGACTCGGCAGCGGAAGTCCTGATGGTCAATGGACCACGCAGTCCTCCTGGCTTCGATCATGAAGACGGAGGTGAAGGGAACGGTGATCTATCGCCTCTCTCCTCACAGCAGAGAGAAGAACTTCGTCGCCGAAACATGGATGCCCTGCATACTCCAATAGTTGGAGAAACGCCTGAGGCCCAGGCCTTGGAACAGGCTCGCTTGGCCAATCTGGCTGAGCGCACTCGGCTGGAGAACCTACAGCATGCACTCGACGATCGCGCTCGTCAACGTGCTCCTGAGTCCAGCCAACGCCAACTTTTTCCACCTCCGGCTCAGGTATACCAGACACCGATCCAAAACCTAGCAGCTGCTGCCCGGATAGCAGAGTCGATTCAACCTTCCCAGTCAGAAGCTGGCCGAGGTCTGGCGCAGATCAGGGCCTTGCTCCGGGCAGCAGGAGAGCAGAATACAGCCATGTCTCAGTCGCGGGATAGGATCCATAGCGGATCTGTGGTCGCAGATACGGTCCAGTCGGCCCATAGCCCGAGATCGCCCCCGAGGCGTGAGGGACATGGAGAGCGGCGTGATCAGTACAGAAACCAGGAGCAGTATGATCGTTGAGCCGATCGCGATGGTCGCCGTCGAGTGCCCACGCCTCCTCCAAGGAGTGGGTCGTACGTGCCGCGGCCACATGAAGACAGGCGCCCTAACAACGTTGGAAGAGGTATTCCAGTCGACCCCAGAGAGCCAGGCTTTGATGCGAGATCTATTCTCGTACAAGGCTTGGTCGACAGAAACAGAGCTCACCGAGATGGCCATGACAGAGGCTCGCAAACCAGCAATAGGGTGCATGTCTCTGGCCCAGAGTGCTTCAGCAGAGCTATCAGAGCTGCAGTGATTCCCCCCAACTTCAGGTTGGCGACTGGAGTCAGTAAGTTCACCAGAGAGTCCAAGCCTGACACCTGGCTCGAAGACTACCGAGTGGCTGTCCAGATTGGTGGCGGCAATGATGAGGTGGCCATGAAACACCTTCCTCTGATGTTGGAGGGCTCGGCTAGGGTGTGGCTGAATCAGTTGGCGCCTGGCAGCATCTATACTTGGGAAGATCTCGCCCGAGTGTTTGTCAGAATGTTTGAGGGTACTTGCAAGCGACCAGCAGGTTTGACAGAATTATAGTGTTGCGTCCAGAAACCGAATGAAACTTTGAGAGATTATATCCAGAGGTGGATCACCCTGCACCACACGGTGGAAGATGTGTCTGATCATCAGACAATTTGTGCTTTCAAGGAAGGCGTCAGGTACCGGGAGTTGAACCTGAAATTCGGTCGGACAGGAAACATGACTCTGACTCGGATGATGGAAATCGCCACCAAGTATGCCAATGGTGAAGAGGAGGAGCGACTGCGGAGCGGCAAGCACAAAGCTATCGCCCACGAAGCCGGAGGAGGAAACTCCAGTCGGAAACAAAAACGCAAGGCCAAACCAGCTGCTCCGGGTGAGGCCTTAGCTGTGGTTCAAGGAAAGTTCAAGGGGAAGCCCAAAGGGCCGTGGAATCCCAAGAAAGTAAAAGATCAGGATGGAAATGACGTGTTGAATCTGCCGTGCCATATCCACACCAAAAAAGACGAACAAGGTAATTTCATTTACCTGAAGAATACCACTCAATAGTGTCGGCTCCTGATCCAGCAGTTCCGAGAGAAACAACCCAAGGAAAAGGAGAAGGAGGCAGACAAGGCTGAGAGTGAAGGAGAAGATGATGATGGTTATCCTCATGTGAATTCCACTCTGATGACTTTTGCTGATGTTGAAAACAAGAGTCGATTGAAAGTCATCAACAGAGAAGTGAACATGGTCGCTCCGGCGACACCCAGTTACTTGGAATGGTTGTAGACTGCCATTACATTTGACCAGTCTGATCATCCAGCGCACATCGCCACCCCTGGGAGGCAAGCGCTGGTGGTCGACCTGGTGGTCGAAGGCACTCGACTGACAAAGGTCCTGATGGACGGTGACAGTGGCCTGAACATTCTGTATGCAGAAACGTCGAAAGGAATGGGCATTCCGATGTCCAGACTCAGTGAAAGCCATATGAGTTTCCATGGGGTCGTTCCGGGTAAGAAGGCTGCATCCCTCGGTCAGATTGCACTCGACGTGGTTTTCGGTGATGCCAAAAATTACCGCAAAGAAAAGTTGACGTTTGAAGTCGTGGATTTTTAGAGTGCGTATCATGCAATTCTGGGCAGGCCGGCTTATGCACGATTCATGGCTTGACCTTGTTACGTGTACCTCAAACTGAAGATGCCTGGTCCCAAAGGAGTGATCACTATCTCTGGTAATCAGAAAAAGGCGGAAGAGTGTTTCCTAAATGGCTCAAAGATCGCCGATGCCCAGATGGCCGTGGCAGAATTGCAAGAATACCAGAAAAATGCAGACCTGAGTGCCTTGTTGCGAGCCAAGAAGCCAGCCACGGATTCAACATTCCAGTCGTCTGGCGAGACGAAGTCTGTTCACATCCACCCGACGGACCCCAATGCAGCTCCGACCCACATTTCGACCACACTCGACTCCAAATAGGAAGAAGCGCTCATCCAGTTCCTCCGTGAGAACTGGGACATCTTTGCATGGAAGCCTTCTGACATGCCAGGTGTTCCCAGGGGACTGGCTGAGCATCATTTGCGAGTCGACCTGAAAGTGAAACCAGTCAAAGAGCATCTTCGACGGTCCACCGTCCAGAAAAGAAAAGCAATCAACGAAGAGGTGGCTCAGCTTTTGGTAGCTGAGTTTATCCGAGAGATTTACCACTCCGAGTGGTTAGCTAATGTTGTCATGGTCCCAAAGAAAGATGACTCACTCCGCATGTGCATCGATTTCAAGCATATCAATCGGGCCTGCCCGAAAGATCACTTCCCTCTCCCTCGCATCGATCAGATAGTCGACTCGACTGCTGGGTGCGAGCGTTTTTCCTTTTTGGATGCCTACTCTGGGTACCACCAGATCCGTCTGTACGGACCCGACGAAATAAAGACAGCCTTTATCACCCCATTTGTGTGCTTCTGTTATGTCACAATGCAATTCGGCTTGAAGAACGCTGGTGCCAAATTTATGCGAATGATTCAGAAGTGCCTGCTCACTCAGATCAGTCGGAATGTGGAGGCATACATGGATGACATTGTGGTCAAGTCACGTAAAGGTTCCGACCTGCTGACCGACCTCGTTGAAACCTTTGCCAACCTCAGAAGGTATGATATCAAGCTCAATCCATCAAAGTGCACGTTTGGAGTTCCAGGCGGAAAGTTGCTCGGTTTTCTTGTTTCCGAACGAGGAATCGATGCTAACCCAGAGAAAGTAGGCGCTATACTCCGAATGAAACACCCTGTGCGTGTGCATGATGTCCAGAAGCTTACTGGTTGCTTGGCCGCCCTAAGTCGATTCATTTCTCGCCTCGGTGAAAAGGCGTTGCCTCTTTACCGACTGATGAAGAAATCAGATAAGTTTGAGTGGACTCCAGAAGCTGATACAGCATTTGCAGAGCTAAAATCCCTGCTTTCCACCCAGCCGGTGCTTGTTGCTCCAATCAGCAAAGAGCCTCTTTGGCTTTATATAGCATCCACTGGACAAGTCGTCAGTACAGTACTTACGGTCGAGCGGGAAGAAGAAGGAAAAGCGTACAAAGTTCAACACCTAGTTTATTATATTTCTGAAGTCCTGACCCCGTCAAAACAGAGATATCCTCACTATCAGAAGCTTGTCTATGGAATTTACATGACCACAAAGAAGGTTGCACACTACTTCTCAGATCACTCTGTTACAGTCGTCAGCGACGCTCCATTGTCAGAGATTCTGCACAACAGGGATGCAACTGGTCGAGTGGCAAAATGGGCGATTGAACTCCTTCCCTTGGATATCAAGTTTGAGGCAAAGAAATCTATCAAGTCCCAAGCAATAGCAGATTTCCTCGCCGAGTGGATCGAACAGCAACTGCCGACTCAAGTTCACTCGGAGCACTGGACCATGTTCTTTGACGGATCCAAGATGTTGAACGGTTCTGGTGCTGGAGTAGTTCTGGTATCCCCCCGAGGAGACAATCTCAGATATGTCCTCCAGATTCACTTTGATTCCTCCAACAATGAAGCAGAGTATGAAGCACTCCTGTATGGGTTGCGCATGGCCATCTCACTCGGTGTTCGTCGCCTCATGGTCTATGGCGACTCAGATTTGGTAGTTAATCAAGTAATGAAGGAGTGGGACGTCAGAAGCCCAGCCATGACTGGTTACTACAACGCGGTGAGAAAGCTTGAGAAGAAGTTCGAGGGGTTAGAACTCCACCACATCCCCCGATTAAAAAATCAAGCAGCCAATGAATTGGCAAAGATAGGTTCCAAGAGAGAAGCCATTCCCAGCAATGTGTTCTTGGAGCATATTCACACGCCGACAGTTCAGGAAGACCCTTTCACTTAAGAGCCCCCACAACCCAAGAGCGCCACGGATCCGACTGAAGTCGAGGTCCCAGCTGTGGTCGACCTAATCATGGAGGTTCTGGCCATTACTCCCGACTGGACGGTGCCCTACATTGCGTACATCCTCAGGAAAGAGCTCCAAGAGGATGAAGAAGAAGCTCGACAGATCGTCCGCCGATCTAAAGCTTTTACTGTGATAAGAGGGCAGCTGTTCAGAGAAAGTGTGACTGGAGTCGGTCAGAAGTGCATAACACCAGAAGAAGGTCGAGTGATCCTCAATGACATCCACTCGGGGACCTGTGGTCACCATGCGTCCTCTCGGGCCATCGTGGCTAAAGCATACCGAGCTGGATTCTATTGGCCACGAGCAAATGAGATGGCAAAAGATATAGTCGACAGATGTGAAGGCTGTCAATTTTACTCCGATATGTCTCACAAGCCAGCGTCAGCCCTGAAGACCATTCCCCTCGTCTGGCCCTTCGCTGTTTGGGGACTGGATATGGTTGGACCGCTGAGGATCGGCAAAAGCGGCTTCACTCACGTGCTCGTTGCAGTCGACAAGTTTACCAAATGGATCGAAGCCAAACCTATCAAGAACCTTGACGCTAGCACCGCTGTCAGTTTTATCAGAGAATTGACATTCAGATATGGAGTCCCGCACAGCATCATCACGGACAACGGGTCGAACTTCGATTCCGATGAGTTTAGAATTTTCTGCGCCTCTCAGGGCACTCGAGTCGACTATGCTTCTGTTGCTCACCCGCAGTCGAACAGACAAGCAGAAAGAGCCAATGGCCTAATTCTCAAAGGACTGAAGCCCCGACTGATGCGTGATCTCAAACACGCAGTAGGTGCTTGGTTGATGAACTTCCGTCAGTTCTGTGGGGTTTAAGGACAACTCCTAATCGGTCGACCGGAAGAAATCCTTTCTTCTTAGTCTATGGAGCCGAAGCTGTTCTGCCAAGTGACTTGCTCCACAACACACGCCGAGTTGAACTCTTCTCCGAAGCAGAAGCAGAGCAAGCCCGGCAAGATTCAGTCGATCTCTTAGAGGAGGAAAGAGAGATGGCCTTGATCCGCTCGACCATTTATCAGCAAGATTTGCGTTGATTCCACGCCAGGAATGTGAGGGGTCGGGCCTTTCAAGAAGGAGACTTGGTTCTTCGAGTGGATCAGCCGAAACCACACAAGCTCGCTCCAACTTGGGAAGGCCCCTTCATCGTCACCAAAGTTCTCCACAACGGAGCATACCATCTTTACAGTATCGAGCATCAGAAAGACGAGCCACGGGCTTGGAACGTGGAGCTGCTCCGCCCCTTTTATACTTAAACACTCGTTTGAATAAAATGTAATAAGCAACACCTTTTGTAATTCGTTTATCAAAGACAAGAGCTTACGGTTCTCTCATTCGATTGTGTTGTTCTTATTTACTCCTGAAATCCCCCAGTGGGTGGGCTTAGTCGCGAATCCATTCCGCCTAAGTTCGAAAAAATCCTACCGAGTGGAGAGCAACCCTCCCACTCGGGGGCTTAGCTGCAGTCGAGCACTCGCCTAAGTTCTCTCACTAAGAGGCTTAACGGCAATCCAGCACTCGCCTAAGTTTGAAAAAAATCCTACCGAGTGGAGAGCAACCCTCCCACTCGGGGGATTAGCTGCAGTCGAGCACTCGCCTAAGTTCTCTCACTAAGAGGCTTAACGGCAGTCCAGCACTCGCCTAAGTTTGAAAAAAATCCTACCGAGTGGAGAGCAATCCTCCCACTCGGGGGCTTAGCTGCAGTCGAGCACTCGCCTAAGTTCTCTCAATAAGAGGCTTAACGGCAGTCCAACACTCGCCTAAGTTTGAAAAAAATCCTACCGAGTGGAGAGCAATCCTCCCACTCGGGGGCTTAGCTGCAGTCGAGCACTCGCCTAAGTTCTCTCAATAAGAGGCTTAACGGCAGTCTAGCACTCGCCTAAGTTTGAAAAAATCCTACCGAGTGGAGAGCAATCATCCCACTCGGGGGCTTAGCTGCAGTCGAGCACTCGCCTAAGTTCTCTCACTAAGGGGCTTAACGGCAGTCCAGCACTCGCCTAAGTTTGAAAAACCCTACCGAGCGGAGAGCAGTCCTCCCACTCGGGTGCTTAGCTGCAGTCGAGCACTCGCCTAAGTTCTCTCACTAAGGGGCTTAACGGCAGTCCAGCACTCGCCTAAGTTTGTAAAAACCCTACCGAGTGGAGAGCAGTCCTCCCACTCGGAGGCTTAGCTGCAGTCGAGCACTCGCCTAAGTTCTCTCACTAAGAGGCTTAACGGCAGTCCAGCACTCGCCTAAGTTTGGAAAAATCCTACCGAGTGGAGAGCAATCCTCCCACTCAGGGGCTTAGCTGCAATCCAGTACTCACCTAAGTTTAAGACCCATTCCTATCCGCAAGGACGACGAGGTGCAGGTCGACTGCAACCTTCTCCTTCGGAGCTGCAACACAAATCACCTAAGTTTAAGACCCATTCCTATCCGCAAGGACGACGAGGTGCAGGTCGACTGCAACCTTCTCCTTCGGAGCTGCGGCACAAATACAATGTCTGCTCCATCCCCATCCGCAAGGACGACGAGGTGCAGGACGACTGCAACCTTCTCCTTCGGAGCTGCGGCACAAATACAACGTCCACTCCATCCTTATCCGCAAGGACGACGAGGTGCAGGTCGACTGCAACCTTCTCCTTCGGAGCTGCAACACAAATACAACGTCCGCTCCATCCTTATCCGCAAGGACGACGAGGTGCAGGTCGATTGCCACCTTCTCCTTCGGAGCTGCGGCACAAATACAACGTCCGCTCCATCCCTATCTGTAAGGACAAAGAGGTGCAGCAAGCAAAGTCCATCCGAAGGTAAACACAAGCACATTCAGAGACAAACCAAATTCAGATAAATACTAAAAGGTTCCAAGCAGCGAATCAAAGGTACTCGGGCACCAAGCCCGAAGGAATTTGACGGTTACAGAAACCACTCGGCATTCCGAGGCAAATTTAAAGCGTATCCAAGTTTCATAAGATTGTTCACTCGGCCGGAGGAGGGCTGGCAGGCTCCACGAACGAGTCCAGATCGATCCCATCAGTGATCCGAGTAGCGGCAGCAATGAAAGTCTCCATGAATGATTGGAAGTCGTGCTTTTTGGTGTTAGCGACTTTGATCGCAGCCAGCTTATCTTCACGAGCCTCCTTGCAATGGACTCGCACCAGGGACAGCGCCACATCGGCACCACACCAGGCGGAGGATTTCTTCCATTCTTGCACTCGGTCAGGGATCTCGTTCAGTCGAGTCATCAGAGATTCCAGATCATTCTGAAGCATCGCCCCTGGCCAAAGCGTCGAGTCGATTTGAGAGACAACCTCCTTCAGGCGTGCGAGGTAGCTTGTGACGCTGGCGATACGGGACTCCAGTCGGAGCATGTTCATCGCAGTTTCATCGCAGACCGGGGAAGCGATAGGGTCCAGGCCTGTCTCAACCCTTCTAGTTTCTTCGTCAAAGTCTTGACAAAGTTCTGCAGCCAAAAGTCAGTTCAATCAACCGAGCAAAATCCGATGGCAAGCATCAACACAGTCGGATTAAAAGAAATACCTCCCAGCACGAGATAAAGCTTCTTGGCGAGGGTCCTCAGATAAGCTTCTGTGTCGTTCCTCTTGCGGATCGCAGACTCCAACTTTTCGTTCAGGACGACCTTATCCTTCTTCAGGCTGGTCACTTTGCGGTTAGCTTCATTAAGACAAGATGTCAGTCTAGTCACCTCTCCTTCAAGTGTTCTGACTGAAGCAAGCTTCTTGTCTGTGAGAACGGTTTTGTCTTGGGCTGCTTTTTGCACGGCGGCGAGGTCCGAGTCATTCTTGTCCAGAGCCAACTTCATTTTCTCTGCAAAAGAAATAATCGAATCAAAAAAGAGATCAAAGAGATATATTGAAGTTCAGTCGGCAATCAGTTACCTTCCATACCAGCGGCCTCGTCTTGAGCTAGTTCAGTCGGCAATCAGTTACCTTCCATACCAGCGGCCTCGTCTTGAGCTTTTTTCAGATTTTGCTGAGCCAATTCCAAGTCTAAGTTAAGTTGCCTCTGCTTCTCTTCGAGTTCGGCAAACTTGGAGATAAGAGTACAAGACTTCTGCAGGAGGCAAGAGACAGATCAATTGATAGGTTCGAAGGCAGTTCATTTTCGAGTGAATAAAACCTAAAGAAGTGGACAACAAGCTATTCAGACCCCAGTCGACTGCCAGCAGTCGACCGCGGTCTCGGGGACTACACCCAGTGGGTGCACTTCGCGTGCCCCCACCAGTTCCGATCCTACTCGACCGACCCACCGGAGTCGAGTGCAAGGAGTAAAAAAAAGAGAGAGAAAGAACAATTGCACCGTCAAGAAAGAATAACTCAGACCACAGTCGACTGCCAGCAGTCGACCATGGTCTCGGGGACTACACCCAGTGGGTGCACTTGGCGTGCCCCCACCGGTTCTGATCCCACTCGCCCAGACCGAGTGGAAGAGAGAAACTACCAAAAACGACGGCAACACCCAGTGGGTGCTCTAATTCAACGCGAACAACAGGAGATTGTGCAGAAGAAGATTTTTCGAGAACAAAAACAGTCGGAAAGTCTACTCACCTGGACATTGGCCCGAAGGGCGGCACTAGCGTCGTAGGCAGCCTGACTACTCTCGTGCACTATCTTCACCTGCTCCATCATCATATCAGCCTATCGGATGGCTTCCGCAGCCGCTTCCGACTGGTTGTTTGGGACGGGGTAGCTGGTGAAAAAATGTGCAGACGACCCAGGTGCGGCTGCTTGAGGCTCCGTGGTGTGGAGTTGGATAGTTGAAGGAATCACAGGCGCGGTCGACCGCGTGGGATGCCCACTCGGCAAGGGTGCAGCGAACGTCACAGTGGCCCTGCCCGCATCTTCAGCTTGACAGATGGGAGGCATTGCAGTTGGTTCTTGCTGAGCCACCCTGCCAGCTGTTACCTTCTTGATCTTCCTAGGCTTAGGAGCCACATCTTCGTTGTCGTCCGGAAGGTCAATGATGTTGGGTGGAGCTGCAAGACAGAACATTCGACCCCAAGTGAACCACTCGACCCTAAAAGGATCGAGAATCGAAATCGCAAGAGTTCATACCTGGGTTAGAGGTTACTGCATCCTCCATTTCCTCGTCCTGGTATTGGTATGAAGAGGTCCCTGACGTAGCAACACTGCAAAGGCCCGCATTGAGTCAGTTACACCCAGTTAATCGAATCCACATAAAGGACAAGTCAGATGGTTACCCGGAGATAGTAGGAACAGTCACTTTGATCCGAGGCAAAGCTTTGGGAGGTTTGGAAGAGATGGCTTTCGACACTGGAAGCGGCGCGACCTTGGAGTGCTTTGGAGGCTTCTCAGTCAGCGTCGGGGAAGACGTCCTGGGGCGCTTCGAGGATTGCCCGATCGGCGCAGCCACCAAGTCCGGAGCGCGTGCCGGGTCATGAGTGTGCTTGGACCTCCTCTCCCTGCGAGGAGGCGAGTCGACTTCTTCCTCATCGGTCGACTCATCGCTCTCCTCGTCCTCCTCGGCTTCCGAATGCTCCTCGCCGCTCTCGCCCCCGCTCCCTTCTTGTTCAGCGCCGGGGTCCTACACTCCGTTGGGAATCGAGTACATTTCAATGAGGGCCTGAAAGGATAACAATCAAAAGACATTCAGTCGACCACAAACGGTACATCACGTGGTGAATCGGAAAGATACTTGATAAAACCGAAATATACCTGCTCCGGCTGGCGCGAGTTGTCGAATGGAATCACCCTCCTGGATCCCCAAGGGTTGTCTTTGTTGCTAGTGATTCCCCTCAACCAGTTCTCCAAAATATCCTCGCTAACCTCCTCCGGGTGGATCCGAGTGGTATCCTCGAGCCCAGAGTACATCCACATCGGATGATCACGTGCCTGAAGAGGTTGGATGCATCGACCGAGAAAGACCTCCAGCAGATCCATCCCGGTCACTTCGTCACAGACAAGCTAGACGACCCGTTCAACCAGCTCCTTGACCTGCGCCTTCTCTTCTGGAACTACCTTCAAGGGAGCAGGCTTCTCCACTCGAGCCAAGGAAAAAGGAGGAAGTCCAGTCGACTAGCCAGGGGTTGGCTGATCCTTGCAGTAAAACCAAGTCGACTGCCAGCCCCGGACCGAGTCAGGTAGGATCATCGCTGGGAAAGTAATTTTGCTCCTCATCTGGATCCCCAGACCACCGCACATCTGGATCACCCACGTCCTCTCGTCACTCGACTTTGCCTTTTTGACCGACTGGGAACGGCAAGTGAAGATGTGTTTGAAAAGCCCCCAATGCGGTCGACAGCCCAAGAAGTTTTCGCACATGGACACGAAAGCGACCAGATAGACTATGGTGTTCGGAGTGAAATGGTGGAGCTGAGCCCCAAAGAAGTTCAAAAAACCCCGGAAGAAAGGGTGGGGAGGCAGTGAGAATCCACGATCTACGTGGGTTGCTAGGAGGACACACTCACCCTCTCTGGGCTGCGGCTCAGTTTCGTCCCCTGGGAGCCGGGCCGACTTATGGGGGATCAATCCCCCCTCCACCAGGTCGTCGAGGTCGTCCTGCGTGATTGCTGAGCGGATCCAGTCGCCCTGGATCCAGCCCACCGGTAGGCCAGGCCTCGACGAGGATCCGCCCCGGCTGGTCCGCTTGCCCTTCGCCTTCGCGGTCGCCTTCTTCGCGCGTTCCAGCGCCGCCGTCTTATCCTTCCCCATGGTGGCGGATCAAGCTCGAGCGGAGGTCCGGCGACGAGGCGGAAGCGAGAGTGGCGGAGAGATCGGGAGAAAGAGAAGAGAGAATGGGAGCGTGCGGAGCAGAGGCCCGGCCCGAGACCTTTTATAAGGCCTTCCACCGAGTGGCTGACTGGTGGACCCAAGCGATCTAAACAAATCCCGCAACAGTCGCGCGCGCAGTACGTGGTGAAAAAGGTGGCATGGGGATCGAGGATACTTGCCTAATCCGTCCCAATAACCTCGGTTCCTCCCGTCTGGCGCACTTCCCAAAATTTGAATCCCGTGAGATCCGCGGAGAGCAGAACAACCTGTCAGACTGAAGACAAACACCCTCTACATCATCATTCGGAATTCCACCATGAAAGTTCACTCGACAACAACCAAGAATGGACCAAGGAGATTGAGAAAGGAGTCGACGTCATCTCCTCAACTCATTGTTTCAGGACAAGGCATATTCATAGCGCAAAGAGTGGGTCGGAAGTGTTCTCAACCCCTTCCTCACTCAAACCCTGATCCATTCGGGGGCTAAAGATGAAGCTATGTACCTAGGGTAGGGTCATGGACCTGTCCAGCATACCCTCCCCAAGGACATCTTTACAAAGAATTAGAAGCAGTCGAAGAGAAATCATCATCCACTCGACCGCGGAGATGCGCTCACTCGACCACTTTGAAGACACTCGACCACCAGAAGATGAGGTACCCTCCACTCTGCAACGGTTAGGACTTAAACCATAGCATTATGAGCATTTATGACATTTTACTGTAGACGTTACCAGTAACGCCTTTCCTTTATGAGCATTGAACCCTGAGTAACGGAGGGGAGCTGGGGTCCTGGCGCACTCTATATAAGCCACCCCCTCCTCTGGGACAGGGGTTCACACTTTTTTGTAAACTCACACACACATATATAATCCAGTCGACCACCTCAGGGCACCGAGACGTAGGGCTGTTACTTCCTCCGAGAATGGCCTGAACTCGTAAAACTCGTGTGTACAAGTACTCCATAGCTAGGATCTTGCCTCCTCATACCTACCCCCATTCTACTGTCAGTCTTAGATCCACGACACGCGGCTCTCGAAAGGGGTGAAGTCAGTATCTGGCTCTATCGCCACTCAAAGTGCGGCCTCCATGGCGGGGTCTATGCCTCCGCTCTCAGATGGCGCGATTTGCTCCGGATTAACAGCCGGAGTAGTTGCGGATGCGATCTCCCGAACATTGTCCGACGGCAGAGTTATGTCATGCTCGTCGCGACTGTGCGGCGCGACCGACGTGGGCTCAAATTCGTCGAATATCAAGTCTCTGCAGATGTCGGCCGTGTAGTTCAAGTTTCCAAATCTGACCTGATGGCCAGGGGCGTAGCTCTCGATCTGCTCCAGGTGGCCAAGTGAATTGGCCCGCAGTGCGAAGCCGCCAAATACGAAGATCTGTCCGGGGAGGAAAATCTCGCCCTAGACCGCATCGCTAGCTATGATCGAAGGCCATCAAGCCTTATGGTGACAACACAGTGGAACTCTCAATGAAAGCACCAATGTCGGTGTCAAAACCAGCGGATCTCGGGTAGGGGGTCCCGAACTGTGCATCTAAGGCGGATGGTAATAGGAGGCAGGGGACACGATGTTTACCCAGGTTCGGGCCCTCTTGATGGAGGTAATACCCTACATCCTGCTTGATTGTTCTTGATGATATGAGTATTACAAGAGTTGATCTACCACGAGATCAGAGAGGCTAAACCCTAGAAGCTAGCCTATGGTACGATTGTCTGTTGTCCTATGGTCCAAAACCCTCCGGTTTATATAGACACCGAGGGGGCTAGGGTTACACAAGGTCGGTTACAAAGGAGGAGATATACATATCCGTATTGCCTAGCTTGCCTTCCACGCCAATTAGAGTCCCATCCGGACACGGGACGAAGTCTTAAATCTCGTATCTTCATAGTCCAACAGTTCGGCTGTCCGGAGACCCCCTAATCCAGGACTCCCTCACCCACTGTAGCACCACCGCACTCCGCTCGTCCCCCGTCGACTACCTTCGGCTTCACATTAAAGGTTTTAAGCCATAAGCCGGAGTGTGGGGGAATACGGAGGAAAGCTTCCCACGTGATAATGAACACCGAGATGTGAAGGAAGGAGTCCGGAGTTAGATCATGAAAATCTAGCCCGTAATAGAACATAAGCCCTTGAACAAAGGGGTGGATGACGAATCCTGGCCCTCGGAGGAAGTGGGAGATGAATATGACCCTCTCCTGGATCTGGGAGTAGGAATAACCTGCCCTTGAGCAGGAAGCCTGTGGGGGATTTCCGCGGTTAGGTATCTGGCTACCCGGAGCTTTGCGATGTCCTCCTCTGTGATGGAGGAAGGCACCCACCGACCTTGAGGACTGGGGCCGGCCATGACTGGTGTCGGTGTCAAAACCGGCGGATCTCGGGTAGGGGTCCCAAACTATGTGTCTAAGGCGGATGGTAACAGGAGGCAGGGGACATGATGTTTTACCCAGGTTCGGGCCCTCTTGATGGAGGTAAAACCCTACGTCCTGCTTGATTATTCTTGATAATATGAGTAGTACAAGAGTTGATCTACCACGAGATCGGAGAGGCTAAACCCTAGAAGCTAGCCTATGGTATGATTGTATGATGTCCTACGGACTAAAACCCTCTGGTTTATATAGACACCGGAGGGGGCTAGGGTTACACAAGGTCGGATACAAAGGAGGAGATATACATATCCGTATTGCCTAGCTTGCCTTCCACACCAAGTAGAGTCCCATCCGGACACGGGACGAAGTCTTCAATCTTGTATCTTCATAGTCCAACAGTCCGGCCAAAGGATATAGTCCGGCTGTCCGGAGACCCCCTAATCCAGGACTCCCTAAGTAGCCCTTGAACCAGGCTTCAATGACGATGAGTCCGGCGCGCAGATTGTCTTCGGCATTGCAAGGCGGGTTCCTCCTCCGAATACTTCATAGAAGATTTTGAACACGAGGATCGTGTCCGGCTCTGCAAAATAGGTTCCACATACCACCGTAGAGGGAATAATATTACACAAGTCTAATCTGCTGACGTTCCCCGTAGTGTGACATCACACCACAGCCAGGTCTTTATTCGAATCATTTTTCATAACCTATCTCGGCGTGTTTCGTGAGGCGGTTTCCTTGGCACGTCTTGTCGAAGCAGAGATCATGTCCCCTTATTACGGGATTCCCATTAATACGGACGTGGGTAACCCAACCGCGCCATCAATTACGGCGCTTGGGGGATAAGCAAGTTTTACCAGGCCGGTGGGGGCGCATAGTTTTGTCCGCCCTTTTTCTACCCACGCCTTCTTCCTCCTTGATCATCCATTCTCGCGCACTCGAGCTCCAGCGCCCAAGTCCACATCCTCCTCCTCAACTCTCTCCAAACATGTCCGGAGCGGGTGGCAAGTGGATGGCCTCCTCCGTCATGGAGGGACACATCAAAAAGCTACATGGAGCCGGATACTTAGCCGTGGATATCGCGCACCGGCTGCCAGCCGCGGGGTAGATCGTCCCTACCCCGGAACCCCACGAAATGGTGGTTTTCCTCCCCCACTTCGTCCGCGGACTGGGGTTTCCCCTCCATCCATTCGTCCGCGGCCTCATGTTCTATTATGGGCTGGACTTTCATGATCTGGCCCCGAATTTCATCCTCAACATCTCGGCGTTCATCGTAGTGTGCGAGGCTTTCCTCCGCATTCGGCCCCACTTCGGCCTGTGGCTGAAGACCTTCAATATCAAGCCGAAGGTGGGAGGTGGCCAACAAGCGGAATGCGGCGGAGCCATGGGGGAAAAATGCCCAACGTGACATGGCTCGAGGGATCCTTCGCGGAGACCATAAAGGGGTGGCCATCGGGGTGGTTCTACATCACCGAGCCGCGCAACGCCAAATGGGTGGCAGCCCCCGAGTTTCGATCCGGAATCCCCACGCGGCTCACTTCCTGGAAGGAGAAGGGCCTGTCTTGGGGCTCATCGGTGGAGCTGGACGGACTCCAGAAGTGTATCCGGAACATGACAAGCAAGAAACTTAAGCTTGTCAACATAGTCCAGGTCATGCTCTTCCGCCGGATCCTCCCGTGTCAACAACGGGCTTTCAACTTATGGGAGTTCGACCCGGCCCAGCACCAGACTCTGCGCGAGCTCTTCGACATGACGCATAAGGACGTCTGGAAGGTGCTATTCAAGGGCGCCGAGGTCCCCCCTTCTCTTACCGAGGACCGCGGACTAAGCGCGAAGCGCCCTGCGAATCCGGTAAGCTCTGTGCATAGGGTATTTATTTCCCATAGCTTAACCATGTGCGGGGTCTGAGCTCCCATGCCTTTGACAGGACTGGGTGGAGACATCGGAGCAAATTAACTGTCCGGCCCCTCTGCCGGAAGACCCTGCAGACGCTCTCCTGACGGAGATGCGGACTCCGGCTCCTTATGAGGTGCCGGAGAAGACCAAGAAGAAGGCCACGGGAACTCGAAAGAGTTCCCGGCGCCAGGTGGTATCAGACACATCGTCCGATAACTCCGAGGCGCACTCCTCCCCTGAAAATGAGGAGAAGGAAGATGAAGATTCTCCCCCTCCAGCCGGGGGAGACAGGAAAAGGAAGGCCGCCCCAACCGTGGAGGCCGAAGGGTCCAAGAAGGGAAGGACTCTCCTTCCGGACTATTCCACCACCGCCGCCGACGGGGAAGATAAGTGGCTGCTCAGGGCCAAGCCCCTAGCGAAGTCGTAAGTATTCGGATACCAGAGTAACTCGTAGCATACTTTTGTTGCACCGCTTCTCCTAACGTCGAATATGATTATGCAGTCCGCCCCAAGCCCATATCGACGTATCATCATCGGACGGTTCCTTGGACTCGTCAGACATGAATAGTGATACACTTCCTGTCGGTGTTCTGGGAACGGGGGTCCCCAGACTTGCCTGCCTGCGGCCTGCGACGTGGCTCAAAGGGGGGCCCAGCGCGGCCCATCTTCATCAACACAGACCCAAGACCCTCGCGAGGGGCCAAGCCTCGCGGGGTGGACGACACGGAGCTTCCTCAGGCACGGCCTCATCAGGCTAGCTCGCGAGGAGGCGGAGAGATCAAGGTGGGGTACCTCACGAGGTGCCCGTGACGCAAGCCATGAAGACCAAGGGTGCCAGGCGGGTGCCAGCCCGCGCAGTGTCCTCCTTTCCTCTTTGGTGCAAAGGGAGCAAGCGCAGGCGAGAGCATCAAGCAAAGGCACCCGTTTCGGTGCAACGAGACCAAGACCAGCCCAACGGCAGGGAGGAAGTCATTGTGGAGCCCAAGCCAGCGTCACCACCAGAGCCTTTGGCAGGCGAGGACCAACTTTAGTCAGGTTAAGTGTACCAGATGTTCCCCTTCAAAATGGCCAATTGTTGGCGCCCTTCCCGCTCAATATTTGGGAAGAGGCCCAGGGCCTTTGCCTATAAATAGGACTAGCCACCCCCAGGGTAGAGAGGATCGGGGACCGGCCAATCCAAAAACGAGATAAGATTAGATCGGCAAGAGAGAGAGAGAGAAGGGTGACTGAACTCCTCCTAGCAGTTCATCGCCCCGGCCAAGAACAGACCCTTGCGAGGCTGTTCTTCTTTGTATTGTTCATCATCATCAGCCCAAGAGGCAATCCACCACACCACACACTGGAGTAGGGTATTACACCACAATGGTGGCCCGAACCAGTATAAACCCTGTGTATCTTGTGCTGTTCTTTCCATAGCTTAGATCTTAGCGTGGCGGTGGGGTGCAGGTAGGTAGAAGGCGAAATCTCCGTGCGCACCCCAGTGTTCGAACCTCAAGGGTCTGCCGGAACCCGAAACCCGACATTTGGCGCGCCAGGTAGGGGTGCGCCGGAATTCGTCTTCCACTGCCCCGTTCTCCTCCGACCATCGCGTCCATGTCTGATGCTCGTCGGGCCCGCGCCGAGCGCCAGGCCGCTCTCGCCTCCCGCGTCGCCCAGACGGCTCCAGTCGGCGGGCATCCTCGCCGTTCCCCGTCACCTGCCGTCAATGCCACCACCGGCCCAACGGGGAACGGGCAGCAAGCGTCGTCTCAGCATCCGTCCGTGCGGCAAGACGGCCGCACCGCTACTCCCTCGCTCACCCCAGCTGGTTCTTCGTCCCGTGCGCTCCGCGCAGCCATGGAGGCTCGAGCTGCGCTCATCGCGGCAAACGAGCTCCTGCACTACCGTCCCGTCGGCGACGTCTATGAAGAATGGCTCGACCGCGTCGCCGAGCTCGTCCGCGCCGCAGGGGGCTCTCCTGCGCCGTCCGTTCCGCTGCACCACACCCCACCCTGCGGGGGCGACGAAGCTCCGGGGGCGCCCCAGCCGCCTCCTCCTCAAGAAGGCGCCCAGGCTCCAAGGCGCGTGGCCCCTGGGCAGAACCCGCTCCGTCAGGTGCCGGCGCAGCAAGAGCAGAGCTGCCAAGAAATCCCTCGCCCGCAAGAAGCTGCCCGGGCGCTCCCTGCTCCACCACATCGCGACCATGCTCCTGCTCCCGCACGTTAAGACCCCGCGCTGCTCCCAGCTGCAGCGCGTGGGGACCAGCAAGACCAAGCTCTCCATCACCCAAGGCCTCCTGTGGCCACAGCAGGCTGCCGTGCCTTCACCACCGAGCTACGCAGCATCGCGTGGCCTGGCAAGTTCAAGCCAGACCTGCCTCCTCGTTATGACGGCACAACCGACCCTGCGGAGTTCCTCCAGCTCTATGAGCTGGGCATCGAAGCTGCCAACGGAGACGAGAAGGTCATGGCGAACTGGTTTCCCATGGCGCTCAAGGACGGGGCCCGCACCTGGCTCCTGAACCTAGCTCCAGGCACGATCTCCTCCTGGGACGAGATGCAAACCCGCTTCATCACCAACTTCCAAGGTACTCGCGACCGGCCACCCGCCGTGAGCGACATGCGCCGCATCAAGCAACAACCCAGAGAGACCCTGCAGAAGTACATCCAGCGCTTCAACAACGCACGCCTCAAGATTCCCAAGGTGACCGAGGAGGCCATCATCTCAGCCTTCTCCGACGGCGTGCGCGACGTCAAGATGAAGGAGGAGCTGGCGATGCATGAAGACCTGTGCACTTCCTTGGAGCTGTTCAACTTGGAGACCAAGTGCGCCAGGGCTGAGGAAGGGCGTCTCTCCCTCCTCGAGCTGCCTGCCGCAGACCCAGAAGAGAAGAAGCCCAAGGCCAAGGATGTGAAGCGCAAGGGGGCTGTCGTGCTCGCGGCAGAACCAGACACCAAGCGGGGCAGAGATCAGCCCGAATCTTCCAAGGGCAGTCGGTACTGTGTGTACCACGACCTCCAAACCCACAACACCAACGAATGTCAAGAGCTCCGAGCCGTGCGAGAAGGAAGGATCGGCTGTCATCCCGACCGCACTGACCGGGGCTACGGTCGAGGAGGAGGAAGAAACGCAGGACGCTGGGAAGACCGCTACCCGCGCCAAGGGTGGCGCGATCGACCTCGCGAGGATCGCTGGCAAGACCTGCCTCGCGAGGGAGACTGGAGGGATCAGCCTCGCGAGGATTGCCCGCAAGGCAACGCAGGCCTCCCTCCGCTGCTGCCACAGCCAAGGAGAAACGAGGACCTCCATCAGGACGAGGGGGCTGGGGGCTTCCAGGAGCCGCGCGCGATCGCCTGCATCTTGGGCGGGGCTCAAGCCCCAGCCTCTCAGCGCATCTTCAAGCAGTTCGCCCGCGAGGTGAATGCAGTCTTCCCCAAGCTCGAAGCCACGCACCCTCTCAGGTGGTCAGCGTGCGCCATCATGCTCAGCTCAGCGGATCAGCTCAAGTGTGCGGCCACGGCCGGAGTCCACCCGATGCCTTGTTCCCCAATCATCAGCAACGTGCTGGTCACCAGGACCCTCATCGATGGCGGGGCAGGGCTCAACGTCCTATTCGTGGAAACATTCAACAATCTCCAAGTGCCCTACAACCAGCTTCAGCCAACCAAGCCTTTCTCCGAAGTCACCGACGGCTCCACGGTCCTGATTGGGCAGGTCCGCCTCCCTGTCACCTTCGGGGCGCGCAGCAACTACCACACCGAGCTCATCGACTTCGACATCGCTCACATTCGCCTGCCGTACAACGCCATCCTTGGGTACCCAGCGCTGGCCAAGTTCA